>NW_023270825.1:19711423-19905572 GCF_011800145.1 Mirounga leonina | reverse complement strand
GAAGCATGCTTAGATGTTCCCCATGATTTCTACCCCCCGCCCTGGGGTGTACAGCCTAGGTAAGCTTCTTCAGTGAGGGCAGAACCTGTGCACATGATGAGATAGTATTTTCATGTGATGTTATATGGCAGAGAGAAGATCATCCTGGTGCAGCCTGGCCTAATCACATGAACCCTTTAAGTAGAGAGCTTTTACTGGCTGGTTGCAGAGGAAGGAGTCAGAAATACATTTCTGCTTGCCTAATGGAAAGTAGACATCCATGCTGTGAACTGTCTATGGACTGACCCATTTGGTAAGGAATCGTGGGCAGCCTGTAGGAGATGAGAATGGTCTCTGACTATAGCTAGCAAGAAAACAGTGACCTCAGTCATTCAAGGGCAAGGAGAAGAATTCTACCAATGAGGGATCTTGGAAAAGGCTCCAAGCCTCACATGTTTGCTGGTTTATATCTTCATTACAGTCTAATGAGACCCTGAGCAGATGATCCAGCTAACCCATACCCAGACTCCTGATGCAGAAACCTTGAGATAATTAATTTGTGTTGCTTTAAGTTGCTGAGTCTGTGGCAATTTATTAGGCAGCCACAGAAAACTAATATAGTCATCTTTCCTGATGACATTGGTATGCATATCAAGAGTGGCCTCATTTCCAAGTGACTACAGGGTTCAGTTGAAAGCTAAAAAGTCAGAATCAAGAAAATATTAAACTGGATGGAGACTGCGTTTATTCTTTTTTTCCAGTTTTACTGTCATAGGGCACTTTTTTAAGGACAGATTTTCTGAAATTATACAAATAATTCTAAGGATCTTGGTCTAACAATTACTTCAACATTGATATGTAGAGCATATACTGTACTCTTTCTGTTACAAGTTCCCAAAATAATTTTCTTCCTCTTAATTTTTTTTTCTGTAGGTATTCCTGTTATGCTCCTTCTTCAGTAAAGATTGATAATTGGTCACTTTTACTTTCTATATCAGGTGGAATGATCCCCTCCTGTTTCTGGTATACACAATACTTTGGTTCTTTCTTGTTATGTTTAATAGCCCTTGAGCATTTCCATAATGTACAGACAAATGGGAGTATAAATGGTATCAGCCTAAAGTAGCTCTGAGAACAGGAGTCATGGGATCAGCACTTTCTCAAAGTCATGCTGTGAATTTCAATACTGAGGTTATGCAGGATGCTGAACTGATGGGAAACCTCTTGGGCCTCAGAGAATTGGAACTCAGGAGAGCTGCAAGGCTTTTGCAGAGATTTTGTCCATTTAGAATAATGCTAACTTCTGCTATCTTCTCCTAGACTTGATAAATTGTAGACTGGGTTGGTAGCTTGGTTTCACATATGGAGCCAACTCTGCTTAAGTGGTAATGGTAGCTAGTTGCTCTCTGATGAGAAGGATTCTGAGGCTAAAATCTGCTTCTGTGTGAATGAATGTGGTGATTGACTAATGATGTATGCAATGGTTATGGCATAGAAAACTGTTCCCACCCACATGAATTATCCTGAAATAACTATTCACCCATAAAATTAATTGAAAATACATGTAATTGAGGGGAAAATTCTCATGTTTCAGCTTTATGTTCTTTATTATCTAAATGTATCTGAGTCATTGCATACTTGTTCTTCCTTAGGCAAGTATAAACAGCCATACAGTTTTCTCATTATATGTCATCCTAAGATTTACTCAGACATTTGAGAAAATTATAAATTCCAAAATAGCTTCCCACACTAAAATTGATACTTTATTTTTCCCAGTTTGGTAACTCTTTGTATCTTGTAATGTCTTGCATACTGCATAAAGTGTTCTCTTTATCTTTAAATACTTTATTTATATGACAGTATCTGGGAGTCTACATCTGAAGATTGGTGCCTAGAGAATCAAAACGTAATTACCATCCATCATCATGTGCAACTCTCCACTCCACTTCTACTCTGTGTGGTTAGGAACTGTATAGAAACATCTAAATGACAGCATTTACTTTACTTTTCTACATTACGGAAAAGGACTAATTTCAAAGCTATTTACTTTTCTTCTATTCATAGATTGGGAGTGGGAGTTTGGTGCTAATTTAATAGGTATCTGGGCTGTGAAATTCTTCTAACATCCTCATGTTTCCTGGAGAAAATAAAAAATGGAAGTTAATTATGCTACATTCACAAAAGGCAGTTGATGAAACCTGTAGGGCTGATAGTCTGTGTGGGGCTGGCAGGCTAAGGCACCTCTTAGCCTGCACTGCCCAGCATCATTAACATCAGAATAGCAGTGGGGAGTGTGGGATTTTGGTGATGCATTTTACTCTTATCCAAGATAACTTTGACCAAGAATAACAAACTTAACTAGGAGTCTAGGTAGCAGAAAATACTTTATCCTATACCTACATTTTGGGACCTCATGTCCTCTTCTGGTCTCAACAACATGTTATGAAAATAAAAAGAAAAAAAAAGTAGCCATGGTTCTAATGTACAATGTGAGATTCCACTATAAGACTTCAGCCTAAATACATCCATGGTTCTCATAGGCAGGGATAAGATCATTATATCACATAGACAGACAAAGAGCCTGAGGTATTAACAGAGAGAAATAGCTACTTATATTCTATGATTTGACAGAGCACAGGAAGATCCTCTTCTAGAAGATACCAACTTGACTGATTACCAATTCACCACTGTAATGTTTGGATCATAAAAACAATCTAAAATCCAATGTGTTTTTTTGTATTATCTTAGCTTTATATCTAAATAGAATTCTATCCATTGTAATTTTATAAATATCCCTACAATTAATCTGCCCCCACTCTCTAAGCACTCAGCGTCTCTGGCATTGATTATTTTCACACATTTTCTAACTGATCTATTCATATTGATAATAATGGTTAGCATTTATTCAATACTTATTATTTGCCAGCCTCCATGCTAAGTCATTTGCATGCGTTATACCATTTAATTATGAGAGCAACCCCATGAAGTAGGTAACATTTTTACCCCCATCTATAAATGGGAAAAATGAAGGTCTCATAGCCAGTCAAGCAGAGAAGCTGAGATAGATACTAATCTCTACCCACTCTAGTTCAATTTCAGTAAGAGTCACAACTCAGAAGTTGGTAGGGGCCAGCAGGAAACAGAAGTGCCTGATAAGGCGCCTGGGTGGCTCAGTTGGTTGGGCGACTGCCTTCGGCTTGGGTCGTGATCCTGGAGTCCCGGGATCGAGTCCCATATCGGGCTCCTTGCTCGGCAGGGGGTCTGCTTCTCCCTCTGACCCTCCCCCCTCTCATGTGCTCTCTCTCTCTCTCATTAAAAAAAAAAAAAAGTGCCTGATAAAAGCAGCCCAAAGATGTTTGTGTTGTATTTTAAAACACAGCACTGACCAAACAATTCCCTAAGGGATAATGGCCACTACGTATCAATTTCTGGCTTTTTATCTAGGTAATAATCAGTGTAATATTATTAAAACAAAGTTAACCATGTATTTCTTCTGAAACCCTCACTGGGCTTTGCACCATTTTTGAGATTAAATATGTAGGCAGTTGCCTTTCACAAAAGTCCCTCCCAATGTGATCCTGAGTTATCTCATATCTCCTACCCGCTTGGCAAGACAGCCTGTCATCCAACCACAATAAGCATCTTGACTCTCCCTGATTAACTCTTTCCTTTAATACTCTTGTGTCTCTCCAATTTCTGTTCCCTCTACCTAAAGTACACTTCTTTATCCCCAGCTGGATGATCCCTATTCATCCTTCAAGATGCAAATCACAGATCACCTGAACTTTATAACTATTTCCAACTCATATTAAAAACACCGTGTGCAATTATTGCTGACACAGTATGGTGAATGTCATTCTAGCAGTACAGATAATATTGCTAGGCAAGTATAGACCTTCTGTGTCTGCCCTGAGAGGAAGCATTGTTTGAAGCAGTTTTATCTACGGAATTTTATCTGAAGAAGTATTTGAAGAATAAATAGTTGTGATTTACAATGAACCTTAGTTTATCTGCTTGAAAAAAGAACATTTTGTTTCCCTAGAAATTCAGTAGATTAATCTATCTTTAGTACAATGAGCATCTTCATTTATTCATCTCTACAGTATGGCTTTTGTGGCTTTGAGGACTACCATGTATATTTTTTCTTAACTTTTATATATAAATTGAGTTGAAAATGAAACTTTATCTAAAAATGTGAAAAATAGTATGATCTCTGTTTTGTGTTCTATTTTCTCATCAGTTTGTTGAACAAAATGACATATTACATTTTCCCTTTATAGTTAGAATAAAGTGCTGACCTTTCATATTTGGCTTAGAGAGTTCTGTACAAATATAGTCATCACTCTAATGTAAATCACAGCATATGGCATATGTTAGAAAATCAATTATTTCTGGAAAAACTCAGAACCCTGATTATATTAAGACTAACTACCAACTTAGAGAAAATTCATCTACTAGTCACACATACATATTGAAATGGATTTTGTAACAATAGAGATTTGAAGCTAAACTTATACATCAGCCAATATTTGCTCTGATACTTTTTTTCATTTTTGTGTGCAGTTCTGCCCTCCCACCCACACCTGCCCCACTGGGAGAATGAGGAGGCATAGGGATGAGGGGATAAAAACAGAGGAAAAAGCTAAGGTGATAGATATTAGTATATTGTCTGTCATCTATCTATATGAGCTGTCTTTTTGAACAAACATATTTCAAGAGATTTAATCATAGAGCCACCATATTTTTTTTCTTTCATGGTCCTTAAATCTACTTGGAGTGAAATATTTTTTCCTCTGCCCCTTGGATAAAAATACGGATGGTCATCTAACTTTCCTTCATGCTTTCTTAAATATTATTATCTAATTTTCCATTTTGAAGTAATTTCAGTTTATAAAATCTCAGCAATACTTTACAAAACATGAATATTTCCCAGGTCACTTTAGAGGAGTTTGGGTTTAGTAACCTTTTAAAATGACCAATTTTGTAATTATGAAAACATGGACTATGACTTAGGTTAAACGACCCTGTTAATCTCAGACATGGTATAATTTGGAAGTCTGTAGGCTCAAAGAGGAAGACAACTGGACTCTTCTTCCTCCATTAAGCACCTCTATTCCTCTAGCCCTATCTTATTAACTGTAGTTTCTGACTCTTCAGGCTTGGATTATAGGAGAGGAAAGCCCTTATTTTTCTGACTGACACATGAAGGTTCAATTCTGGTGGCAGGTGTCTCAGATATTTAAAGTTTACTTTGCCCTAAGCGTCTTCATGGATTTTCCAGAGGGCCAATCATTTCTCTCCCTATTATTGTATGTCCTTGCCTTATAAATTCTTGGTTGATAAGGAAGGGAGGTCAGTTCTCATGAGTTTTTACCCTTGGGTCAGTCAGTCCCTAGACATCCAGCTGTGTTTTCAATGTCATTCTGTTGAATCTGTTCAGCCCTCCCAGAGCCCTTTTGGACAGGCTCCAGGACTGCCTCTCTTTGGATCTGTCTCACAAATGGCTCTCCTCTTGTCCAGGTAGGACCTACATATAAAATACAGGATAATCTGTTAAACTTGAATTTCAGAAAAGCAAGAAATACTTTTACAAGTATGTCCTAAATGTCATACGTGACATATTAAACACATATTCTTTAGCTGAAAAGCAAATTTTACTGGCCCCTATAAATTTATTTGCTAAGTCTGACAACCCTCAGTCTAAGATACACATTCACACGATCTTTGCCCTAACAAACTTGCAGCATAGGCCTGAGATAAATATTTTTCTATTTGTTTCACCATCAGCGTATGAGCCCTCCATCTTTCTACATTAGATTTTCTAGACAGAAGTCAGATACCAGGAAAAAAAAAAGACACAAAGATCTCCAAAGGGAACTTTTAAAGAACTTCTCTTTTTGACTTGAGGTCAAAAGAGAAGGAAAAGAAAGAAAAACAGCTGTCTCAGCACTCAGCGCATACCCTTGCTTTCTCTAATGATCTGTAATACAGACAACAAACTGGTGGTTGCCAGAGGGGAGGTGGGTTGGAGGATGAGTGTAGTAGATAAAAGGGGTTAAGAGGTACAGATTTCCAGTTTTAAAATAAATAAGTCATGGAGATGAAAAGTACAGCATAAGGAATACAGTCAATAATATTGTAATAACGTTTTTGGTGACATGATAAACTACATTTATCATGGTGAGCAGTGAGTATTGTATGGAATTGTTGAATCAATATGTTGTACACCTAAAACTAATACAACATTGTATGTTAATTATATGTCATTAAAAAAATCTAATACCCCTAATAATTTAAAAATCAAATCTCAACAATCTAATACTAATCTTCAGCCTCTGTGCTTTATTTACTTTTGATGTGAGTGAGAGTTAAGAGACACATAACTGGACTTTGAACATCTCCTTTGTAAACCCAGCATCACAATCGTTCACCTCACTTAGGAATGTTGACTGCTGTCTCGGCCCCTCAGATAAAACTTGCATTTTAATATCCCATCTCACACACACACACACACACACACACACACACACACGCATACCCATTGTTAACAGTTTTACTTACTGGTTTTAAAATATACATGTGTTATTTTCTGCTATATTTGAATGATTTTCACAGTGATTGCATATTACTTTATTATTTTAAAAATGTATAAGATAAAAATAAATTCTAAAAAATGATTAATTTATGATAAAGGAAAACAAGTTCAAACTTTGAAAAATGTTCTATTAAAGCATTTAATAATGTAATGTTAAGGAACAAAATAATAGTCTTCATAGACAATGTAATCCATGAATATATATATAATTCCTAAATGTTTAAAATGGTTATATATTGACAGTGGGATAGTGAATTTGTTTTGTTTTTCTTATTTTATTTTGTAATCTTTTTTTTTTATTTTGTAATCTTAAAAATAAGTATATATTGTTTTTACAACCAGAAAAAAGGTCAAAATTATTGACATGATATAGAATGAATTAAATCTCAAAATAACCAAGAACCTACTATAAATTATAGCTACATGTGACTGACAATGGTGATTTGCTTTATTGAACTTAACATTCAACACACATTACTCTTCTGAAGGGATGAATCTTGCTCTCCCTTCTTTACAAAGTTTCTATGGAAAAAGGTTGTGGAAAAGTCTCAGTCTTGGAACAAATCTATATATTGGACTTCATTTTTCTTAGTTCCTTTTTCCTTTCCCAGAGTTAGTGACTTTTATCTTTTATTTAATGCAAAAGTTAATCTTTTTTTCATTTCAATCTGTAATACCGTTACTTTTTCACAAGTCAAACCTACACATTCTGCTATTGAATTGGAGAAACATTACCGTGGGCAGTGCAGTTAGCTGCCTTTAATGACTCTGCAGTCATGGCAGTGATTAAAATGAATTAAAATGGGTAGAGAAAGAAGCCATTGGCCTATAATAGCTCCATCTGCACAAAATAGCCTCATTAAAACTTGTAAAACAAGTGGTTCCATTCTAGCCATTCAAATAAGAAATGAAGATATGTACATCTATCAATAATACTCTCTAAAAATGAAGCATATTACCATTGATAATAAAATATTGATCCAAGTTCTGGGCACAGAAAGTAAGATTTTAAAAATATTCTAAATATCCCATTATAAATTATTATTGATCCTATTATCAAAGATGGCAAAATGACACTGGAATGTTATTTATTTTGTATACAACCCTAATATGAAACCTGGAAAAGATATTACAGTTTTGCTTAAAATTTAACTCTTGAATCTCCCAAGGTTTATAATCTGGAATTTTACATGTACACCAAGCTCAATTATTTAACTTTGACTCAATCCCACTGTCATTGATTATTCAATACAAATCAAAGACAACAATGGCTGTTCTCTATAACCCAAATGTTATCATCTTTAATGATTTTTACACTGATCTCCTTGCCATCTTAGGTAGAAATTAAATCAGAGCAATTCCTTATAGCCATGAAAAAGCATGAATGTGATGATGGTACCAGAGGCAAAAGCAATGAAGCAAGGGCAATATTTTCTGCACTTTTTTATTTCAGTTGTAGGGAAGAGACAGGTAGCATTAAGAAGTGTCCTAGTCAGAAAGAACCAGAAATGGAACAGTAAGGTCTGGCTGTATTGCTCACCACCTGCATGCCTGGGCCTGTTCATGCAACATCTGAACTTTGGTGGTTTGTTTGCTTGTTTTCTCTAAAAATGGGGGGAAAAATAAGAACACCTACTTGACTCTATTGAGTTACAAATCTTACAAAATCTTGAAAAAACTGAGTAAACTATAAAACACTACATAAAGCATCATATTTATTATTATTATTAATATTATTATATTTTCAAAAAAAGAGCCCTCCAGTCTTGTGGTCACACAGAGTAGGCAAAATCACGCTGGTATTTTCAATAATTGAAACTACTTATTCAATATAGTTTGAGGAGTCATCCGCAATACCTTTTCACAAATTAGAATAACCTCTTTGAAGACATATTACCAATGTCTCAAGTTCTACCAGAAGATATTTATTTCTCTAGTACCTATTTATTTCCTTGGGCCAACTATTAAAATCTCCATTTTCCTGTAAGGGCACATATGATTAGATGTTGGCAGCTGTTTACCTGAAATAAAACCTAACAGAACTCTCATCCAGATAAGTTTTAAAAATGGGGGGGGGGGGGCGCCTGGGTGGCTCAGTCGTTAAGCGTCTGCCTTCAGCTCAGGTCATGCTCCCAGGTCCTGGGATCGAGCCCCGCATCGGGCTCCCTGCTCAGTGGGAAGCCTGCTTCTCCCTCTCCCACTCCCCCTGCTTGTGTTCCCTCTCTCGCTGTCTCTCTCGGTCAAAAAAATAAATAAAATCTTTAAAAAAAAAATGGGGGGGTTATGGGAATAGCATGAAGACGCTGGGTGTCTGGTGATGGTAGGATAAAGGAGGACTATAACATGAGAACAAGAAAGCAACATGATGTCCAAAAAGAACACTGATGTGGCATCACTAATTGGAAGTATGAACTTGAGTAAGTCATTGAATCTCTTTCAATTTTACATTTCCCATCTCTACAATAGGGATATGAATGTATGTTTTCAAAATAAAAGGGGGGGTCTTTAAATAAAGTTTCTAAAGTGCTTACAAAACTGTTTTCTATAACATGGAACACAGCACATACTTAATAAATTTTGATTCTCCTTTCCCCAATAAAAAGTATGGGTATGTTTACTTAAGATTAACCTTTTCATGATTTTACTTGGAACCCATCCAGAAATTTCAATTATGTGAAAGCAACTTTTTGTTTTCTGGCATGGGTTTTCATAGCTAAAGTTTCCTATAACTAAGTTTCATCTACTTTAATCTTTCATAAATGTATGTATATATGATAAATTATATTGACATCACATGGATATTATTTGGAAGATGTAATTAGCATTTACAACATGGTTGAAGATTAGGGTTGATGTCTTATATACTCTGAAAGGTATTGTATCATGTAACCCCCAAATAAATCATCTATGAAATGTAAAGTGATATCCCATATGGGAAAAAATAAATAAAAATTGTAGAGTAAGAAAGGCATAGACTCATTGTGTCTTATGGAAGACAGAAGCTCTCCCTTACATTACTAGACATTGTTATTATGGGTCATATGTACTTGTCAAGTGTTGAAAAGTTCAGGTAACCATCTATGGCTCTTAACAAGTACCATTTATTTTTCTTCATTTTATTCTTAGTGGGGGTCATTTCATTAATTTTTCAGTGACTCTGTTAAGTCCACTGGCAGCTTTTTCACTCTACATTTTGGAGTAAAATAACTTCTGAAGAAGAGTGTTTGAATTAAGTCTAAAATTTTCTCAGTTGATGGAACTACTTCAATTTTCTAGGCTTTTTTTACCTGAGTATTTCTTTATCGTGCACATACTTGATTAACCCAAGACGATTTGGGGCAATTTATTTTCCACAGCTAAACACTTCATACATACATGACCCTTGTTTGAGGGAGAATTTGTAATAACTGTAAAACCATATGGATGAAGTGCTACTTCCAGCTTGAAGTCGCCAGTTATGAGAAGAACCCTAGATACCTTTCCAGATCAGGCAACTGTGCAAGGATACACTCAATGTTCTATATTTCTCTGGGCTTTAAAGAGAACATGAATAATTCAATTAACCTAAGGAAAAAAACTCAACCCCATTTTCAAATCATACACACACACACACACACACACACACACACAGAAAACACACACAGTGCACACAAAAAAATTTCAATAGCTTAAAACCCACAGTCCAAACTTATAACATCTGGGATTTCAGACCCAGATTTCCTTCTAATGTTAGCACTTCATTCTTCTAACAGTAACTGCATCCTGCCCTGACAAATTTGCTTGTTCACTGTTCCTTCAGTTGTGAGCGATAAATGAGGTAATGCCTAAGTAAAGTGCTTTCAAACCAATAACACATTTTATAGCTTATGAGTTATTATTATTATTTATTGCCCATTTTTTTACAATCTAGGTCAAGTCTTATTTCTTCCACAAAGCCTTTCCTCACTAGCTGAGGTCACCACGATCGATCTTTTTTCTAATATCCCCTAGGAGATATGGTACTTCTTTTTTGCATCTTAGTATGACTCATGGCCCCAAACGGAGTGCAGGTTCAGCAAGAGGAGAGGCCAAATGTCATTTATCTCTGAGTCTCTCACAAAATCTGGCATAAGGCCTCACATAGAGAAAGATGAATGTATATTTGTTGATAACTGTGTGCAATACCCAGATGCCAATTAAGACCTTTCAATAAACAAGGTACTCATTTACAGAGTTTATATATTCCACTTCAATACGGTCTCTCTCTCTCTCTCTCTTTTTTTTTTAACTTTCAGGAAGTTTCTCATGGAAAACCAATACACAAATACCAAGAATAAAATGCACCTGCTATCTGTGTGATGTGCCAGACATGAATGCAATTTCAAAGTTCTCTTATACCATTGCTTCAACATCTGTTCTTGTTCTAGTTACAAATTCTACCTAATATCACACAGTTTGTAACCTCATGTTTTTCTGTTCAACCCATGCTTTCCAATGTCCGTGTGTGGATTAAATTGATCAGGTAGCAAACTAGCTCAAATGGAAAGAGTCTCTTAATATCATTTTATTTCAAAAAACTTTCTATCTTTTATGCGTGAGCACTATTTCAAAAAAAAAAAATCAATCCAGGCTATTTAATTCTTGCTGTTATGTTTTTCTTTTAATGAAGAACTTATGAAACTAGAAATTGTATTTCCTGTCCAAGCATCCCAGAAGCCTTCTACTCTGTATTATATCCCCTCCCCTATAGGATTTCCAATCCATTTCACACTGTCACCCCCTCCTATTGCCAAACCAATAAATATTCCTTTTAAAATGCAAAAATTGATATTTAAAATAATGGAATATCTTTTGTAAATAGAACTGTGAGATTTATAGGCAAGTGAAAATCTAGTCTTGGAAACTGCTCCAAAAACTGATTTTTTATGAAGCAGGGTCACAGGAGTAGGAGGAGATAGTCCTATCCTTTTTTTTTTTTTTTTGAAGATTTTATTTATTTATTTGAGAGAGAGAGAATGAGAGAGACAGAGAGCACATGAGAGGGGGGAGGGTCAGAGGGAGAAGCAGGCTCCCCGCCGAGCAGGGAGCCCGATGTGGGACTCGATCCCAGGACTCCAGGATCATGACCTGAGCCGAAGGCAGTCGCTCAACCAACTGAGCCACCCAGGCGCCCAGATAGTCCTATCCTTACATGAACATGGTAGGTGGCTTTTTCACTTCTCTCTCTAGATAATATTCAGTCTTAGTGTTAACAATTGCAGGGTATACTTTTCTAAGCAGAATAGTTAAAGAAATATCACCTGATTAAAAACAAAGCCTTCAAACAATCTTCAAGTTCACTAAATAATTTGAGATCTTTTGTTATGGATAATTTAAAAATTAATACCTTAATAAGTTCATCACAAGTTTTTATTTATTTATTTATTTATTTATTTTTTAAAGATTTTATTTATTTTTTAGAGAGCGAGCGAGAGGGAAACAGCATGAGAGGAGAGAGGGTCAGAGGGAGAAGCAGGCTCCCCGCTGAGCGGGGAGCCCGATGTGGGACTCGATCCCAGGACCCTGGGATCGTGACCTGAGCCGAAGGCAGACGCTTAACCATCTGAGCCACCCAGGCGCCCTCATCACAAGTTTTTAAATAAAAAATGCCAATATTTAATTCAACTTGCCCTTAAAGCTTAAGGAGTTATATTAAATCAGCTAAATATAACTATCTTTCATGTTCATCTATCCATTAAGACAAGCAAACCTATTGGAAAAATAGAGATTAAGAAGTCACTGTTCTGATACTTGAATAGCTTTAAGACAAATTTCTGTGACATCAATCCAGAAAAGATTTCAGCACAATTAAATTTTGTCAGACTAGTTTCTGAACAGCAAACAGTCTTACCTCCTTTGCCACCAATGGATTTCTTGAGGTTAATCTTGTTTTCATGATGTTGTCACCAGAAGTAGCACCAGGATTGTAAATTTTACTTACATTATTATGATGGATGGATTACTAAGACATTGTGAAGGATGTAAACATCTCAGTAGCATTAAGAAGTCAAACTCAAATGTTTATTGCAGAAGATGTGTGGTATGTCTAGACATAACGAAGCAATAAAAAGCTGCAGAGAATAAAAATTAACCCTACTCAAATTCCAATTGCAAAAATTATGCATTAAATTGGAACAAATAATTATACTTAAAATTGAATTAAAGTGACAGTTGCTAAATCTTGAAGCTATTTGCTTATCATACATTTGAAATTGTTAAAATAGATGTAAAGATTAAGTCAGAGGATAAAAAAGTTAGCTATTTAAATAACCCCCAATGCATTACAATATTACTCATACTACCAAAAATTTATCTGGTTTATCTGGTTTGGTCTAGAATCTCCTTTGAATGAGTGGTAATTTTACTTTTGTTTCTGATTTTGGTGAGGCAGAGTTGTTCCAAATCAATCTCTGTGGGGCTTTTAATTCTTAGAAAATGATCCTTTTGCTTTAAACATTAAATTCCTTTGTACAAATATACTTAATGGTTTGTTCCTATCCAAACCGTAGGAGTTAGCCATGCCATCATATCGACCTAAGTATAAAGTAGTATCACTCATCAATTATACCATCTAAAGCAAAAATTAAATTTCCTGTTATTTAAACTCCATTGAAATTTAAAATAAATATAACAATAAACTACCATTACAGTAAAATCCCTTTCCTATATACTAACACTGGGAAGATAAAAATCTTGTGAAAGAAAAAAGTAATTCAAAACCCCCAACCAAATGTTGGCCTACTTTAAGTCATATTTAATAAAGTATGAGTCCAATCAAATAACAGGCAGCTGCTTGGAAAATATTACAGTGGTACTGTGTTCTCAGGATACCCCAGAAGAGATAGCAGCCTTATCTTGTTTTGCAAAAGTAATCAACACAGATAGAACTGTTAGCTTAAAGTTAAACAGGAATTCCTTGGGAAATACAGTCTTGATCAAATGCAACCTCAGATAATTACATAAGGCAAATCAACCTCTGGTGATTTTAGGTATGTGCAGATATCAATAGTATGGTAGTTGAAAGCTGGGTTTAAATCCTGCCTCTGCCATTTACTAGTTCTGTTTCCTTCAATAAGTAGTATCACCTGTTTGTGCTTCAGTTTCCTTATGCATCTTCACCCTTACAAGTATGACTCTTGCCATCTGTAACACTTTTTCTTTATGCATCCTAGTCTTGGGATCAAACTGCCATTGCTCATCTGAACCACAGAACACAGAAAATAATTTTTTGTCCACCACCCCATATAGTTACAAAATTTTTTTCTTGTGATGAGAACTTTTTCTTTTCCTCTGATGAGAACTACTCTCAGAAACTTTTAAATGTATAATACAGTATTAACTATTGTCACCATACTGTACATTGCATCCCTGGGACTTACTCTAATTAGAAGTTTGTACTTTTTTTTTTTTTTTTTAAGAGAGAGAGCACACACAAGCTGAGGTGGTGGGAGAGAGGCAGAGGGAGAGGGAGAGAGAGAATCTCAAGAAGGCTCCATGCCCAGCATGGAGCCCATCTCCAGGCTCCATCTCATGACCCTGAGATCATGACCTGAGCTGAAATCAAGAGTCTGACACTTAACTAACTGAGCCACCCATGCTCCCCAGAAGTTTGTACCTTTTGACCACATTTAGCCATGATTTGAATGTCTATTTTGTTGATTCTCCCAAAGAAGGTACAAAATTAGTGCCATCCTAGGTGCAGAGGAGAGTGATTAATTTGTTACATACAATGGATGTATGTGGATGTGGGGTAGGCTAAAAAATTCTCCACCCCTAAAAAGATGTCTACATTCTTGTTATGGGCTAAATTGTACCCCAGCCACCATTCATATCTTAAATACCTCAGAGTGTGACTTATTTGGAGATAGGATCTTTAAAAAGATAATTAATCCAATGTGCCTGGTACCTTTTTAAGCAGTTAGGACATAGACATGCACACAGGAGAGACCATGCAAAGTCACAGGAGAAGACAGAATGACAGGCCAAGGAGAGAGACCTCAGAAGAAATCATCCCTGCTGACATCTCAGTCTTGGACTTCTGTCTTCCATAATGTGAGGAAATTAATTTATGATGTCTAAGCCATCTGGTCTATGGGACTTGGTTATGGCCACCCTAGAAAACTACTGTATAGATTTGATTTAATAAATGCCTTACAATTTATGATTCTTTCTATTCTCAGATATTGCTGCTATCAGCCTTTTTATAAATGACCTTACATGAACATACAGAAATGTTTTTGTTGAGTATCTACCTAGAAATAGAAGTATGGGGGTATGGGGTTTGTGTATGGTTAGGATGAGCAAATACTATGACATATTTCCTAAGTATCAATTTACAACCCTGCCAACAATTTGAGAGTGCTATTTTTCATAAATCTAGCCTTTCTGATAGCTTGGTAATAATAACCTATTTTGAATTAACTTAAAGTATTATTAACAGAAAATAAATTGTGTCCATTTTAAGTACAGGGTCTGATTAGTTTAGATAAATAGACACATCCATGTAACTACAACCATAATCAAGAAAAAGAACATCTCCATAATCCTTCAAATTCCTCTATGTCCTTTGTAGTCACGTTTTCCTTAGTGCAGGTCACTTCACCATTTGCTATGACTACAGATGAGCTTTGTCTTTACTAAAGTTTTATATAAAATAAAATTATGACGTATATAATTTTGTATTCCTTTTCTTCACCAAATTTCTGATATCCATCCCTTGTGTGTGTATGAATAGTTCATTAATTTGTATTCCTGAGTAGTATTCCATTAGAAGGATATGCTACAGGGTGGCTCAGTTGGTTGGGAGACTGCCTTTGGCTCAGGTCATGATCATGGAGTCCCTGGATCGAGTCCCGCATCGGGCTCCCTGCTTGGCAGGGAGTCTGCTTTGCCCTCTGACCCTACCCCCTCTCATGTGTTCTCTCTCATTCTCTCTCAAATAAATAAATAAATAAATAAATAAATAAATAAATAAATAAATAAATAAATAAATAAATCTTTAAAAAAAAGTCATGTGGGCGCCTGGGTGGCTCAGTTGGTTAAGCAACTGCCTTCGGCTCAGGTCATGATCCTGGAGTCCCGGGATCGAGTCCCGCATCGGGCTCCCTGCTCGGCGGGGAGTCTGCTTCTCCCTCTGACCCTCCCTTCTCTCATGCTCTCTCTCTCTCTGATTCTCTCTCTCAAATAAATAAATAAAATCTTTAAAATAAAAAAAAAAAGAAGGATATGCTACACATTGTACTTAGTTCCTCAATTGCCAATGAATATTTGGGTTGTATGGTAAAGACTTATACAGCCTTATAACACAATGCCAAAATGCCAAACTTTTTTCTAAAGTTAGTTGTATTATTTTACATTACCAACAACAATATACCAGAGTTATAGTTGGTGAGCATACTTGCCAACACTTGTTGTGGTAAGTATTTGAAACTTAGCAATCAGTTACATTTGATATGATTTTGATTTAATTGGTTTAATGTTTAAATATTCTCATCACAGTCCCTCATGATGAAAACTATTGGACATCTTATCATGTAATTGCCAACATTTGTGTATTTTCTTTTATGAAGTGACTTTTCAAATGTTTGCCCATTTTCTATTGGACTGTTTTCTAAATACTGAGTTGTAAGAAAGACTTCTCTGTATGTTCAGGACACACATCCTTGGTCAGATAAATGAACTGAAAATATTTTCCTTAGGTCTGTGCCTTTGCTTTTCATTGCCTCAGCAGTATTTTTCAAAGAGATCTTTTTAATTTTGATGAATTTTAATTTATTTTTTCTCTGATGAAATATGTATTCTGTGTCTGTTTAAGAAATCTTCATCTACCTCCAAGTAGCAAGGATGTTTCTTCTATATTTTCTTCTAGAAATTTTACAGTTTTATCTCTTTTAAATCTGTGATGCATTTCAATGTGTTTTTTTGGTTTTTGTTTTGCTTTTTAATATCGAATGGTTTTAGCACTATTTGTGTGGAACTGTCATTCTTTTCCCTAATCAATTGCTTGGGTACCTTGATCAAAAATTAAATGAACATAATTAAAATAATAATAAAGGTTTAAAATCAGAAAAATACCCAGACAATGCAATCTCGTATTTCCAAAATAAAACACATTTCTAGTTTTAAAAAAATAAATGAATGTGTAGATTGTATGAATCTATTTCTGGACTCCCTTTCCATTACTGATGCATGTATCTTTACACCCATACCATACTGCATTGGTTACTGCATTGGTCAGATGTTGTAAGTCCTTTAATTTTCTTTTAAATTTTGTCCAGTATAAATGCTTTGCAATTCCATAAAAAATTAAGATTCACCTTACAACTAAAAAAAAAAACCTTTTTATTTGAATTGGAATTATGCAGAATAAATTAAATTGGGGAAAAATTGGCATCTTAAAAAGATTGAATTTTTCAGACTTATAAATATTATTCCATTTGTTTAGTTCTTTTAAAGTTTATTTTTAAATTTGTGCTTTTGTGGTACAGGTCTTGTAGAAATGTTATTAAATTTTGCCCTAATTCATATTTTTAATGCTATTGTAAATGGAATTTTTATATACTTTTCTTTCACTATACTTTGTTGATGAAATATATTTCATTTTGGATATTGACCTTATATTCCAAGGTCATGCTATATTAAATAATTAATTCTAGTAGCTTTTATCTAAATATATTAGGAGGTCCACCTACTTGACTATGTTGTTTACAAATAAATATTTTTCTTTTTTTTTTTTAAAGATTTTATTTATTAGAGAGAGCACACATGAAAGAGCATGAGTGGGGTGTGGGAGGGGAGAGGGAGAAGCAGACTCCATGTTAAGCAGGGAGCCCGAGGTGGGGCTAGATCCCATGACCCTGGAATCATGACCTGAGCTGAAGGCAGTCTCTTAATCAACTGAGCCACCAAGTGCCCCTCCAGTCCATTTTTTGTTTATTAATTTTCCTTACTTTACTGCACTACCTAAGACTTTCAGAATAATATTAGGTAGATGTAGTGAGAGTGAACAGTCTTGCCATATTTCCTATCCTATGGGGTAAACACTCATTTTTAACTGCTAAGTTAACTATAGGATTTTGTAGATTTTTTTTAATCCATTCATACTCTTTACCATAAATGGGTATTGAATTTTGTAAAATGCTTTCTCTGTAGTTATTAGGATACTCATATAATTTTTTTTCTCCTCTGTATATATGGTAAATTACATTGATTGCCTTACTGTGATAAATTCTACTGGGCTATTATATATTAACTTTCTACAGATTAAAGTATGTGCTTTGTTAATTTTTTTAAAGGATTGTTGCCTATATGTACATGAGGAAAATTGGTCAGGGGAGTCTTTTTTTTTTTTTCCCCTTGATAATGTCTTTATCCAATTTACCATCACATGTTCTCTCCCTTCTATTGTATGAAGCACCTATGGGGGTTGATTTTTTTTTCCTTAAATGTTCAATAGAATGCTCCAAAAATAGGTATTCTGGGCCTGGTACTTTCTTTGTAAGAGGTTTTGTTTAATAGATAGAGGGCTATTAAGTTTTTCCATTTCTTCTTGTTTCAGTTTTGGTATTTTGTGTCTGTCAATGATTTTTCCATTTGTCTTAGTTATCAAATATTTTTAGAAAAAGTCATTCATGGTATTTTCCTTCTATCTTTTTCATGTCCATTGGAGTGTAATGATATCTCCTCTTTTATTCCTGATATTGTTAAATAATTAATATCTCTCTTCTCTCCCTTTCTTCTTCTCTTTCTATCTTTCATTGGTCTAGATAGAGCTTCATCAATTTCATCCACCTTTTTCTAAAAAAGTCCTCTTTGGTTTCATTGATTTATTCCATTTTTTGGCCATTTTCTATTTCATTTGTTTCAAGTTTACCTTCCCTAAATATTTTAGATGGAAAATTAGATTTGGTGTGAGATTTTTTTCCTCTGTTTTAATATAATCATTTAAAATTATCAGTTTATCTCTAAGCACTGCCTCAGTTGAGCCCCATAAATAATGATATTGTGGTTTAATTTTGTGTCAAAATATAATCTCATATACTTTGTAATGTAATATGTAGAAATATATTGTTTAATTTCCATGTATTTACAAATATATTTATGTTACTGATTTAATATAATTCTGTTGTAGTTCAGAATAACTACTTTAAAGGACAGAATGTATACCCTGTGTATAATCAATACTCTGTACTGAGAAGTATTTTCTTTGGACTAACATATGCACTTTATTGATGAATGTTCCAAGTGTTTTGAAAAAACAAAGTATTGAAAAATAATTTCTACAGGATTTGGAATCAAGTTTTTTTTTTTTTTTTTTTAATGTCAGTTAAGTTTTGACAGTTTTGTGCAGGTTTTGTATATCCCAGTGGATTTTTTACTTCTGCTCTGTCAGTTACTGAGAAAATAGTTTGAAATTTCCACCTATAACTAGATTTGCCCATTTTTCCTTTCAGTTCTGTCATTTTTTTGATTTATGTAATTAGAAGCTTTTTTAATAAGCCAGACACAAAATTACAAATATTGTGGATTTCACTTGGGTGAAGTACCTAGAGTAATCAGATTCACAGAGACAGAAAGGAGGATGGTGGTTGTCAAGGGCTGGGAGGATGGTGGGATGGAGAGTTAGTGTTTATGGGCACAGAGTTTCAGTTTAGGAGGATTAAAAAGTTCTGGAGCTGGATGGTGGTAATGGCTGATGGCTGTGCCACAATGTGCATATACTTAATGCCACTAAACTGAATACCTAAAAATCATTAAAAGGCTAATTTTTATGTTATATATAGTTTGCCACTATTTTAAAAGTTGTAACAGATTTCTTAAAGGTAACTGTGATTTCTTGCTTTGTTTCTGTTGACTCCTGTTTCCTCTGGCAATTCGTCAAAATTTCTTGTTTCTTCACATTTTTAGTAATTTTGGACAGAATGCTAGACCCTATGAATGTTACATTGTCACTTGATATATGTTATTATCTTTTTAATTTTGTTTTAATGGCAAGCAGCTTCTGGTGGATGGGCTTGATCTTTTGGGAGCATGGTTTAAAGTTTCGTTTTTTAGGTCTAAGCTAACCTTTACTCTAGGACAATGGTTCTCAACCAGGGGTGACTCTGCTTTATAAGGTACCTTTGAAAATGTCCAGAGACATTGCTGGTTCTCAAACCCGAGGAATGTTACCTCTGTCTAGTGGTAGAGGATAGTGATGATACTAAGCACCGTACAATACACTGTAAGTCCCCAGTAGCAAAGGAATTATCTGGGCCAATACACTAATAGTGACAAGGCTGAGGAGTTGCTCCAAGGCTGGGTTTGCCCTGTTACTGAGCTATGACATTTCTATGACCTGTACTGAAGGCCCCAGGTGTTCAATGAGGTCTCTCCAATCTGTCTAAGATTGGAATAGTTTCAGCTTTCTGCTCAGCCTCTTTCAGTTTTACTCTAAACATGCAAAATTTAGTGTTCAGCTACAGAGACAAGGGAAGCTTATGGAGATTTCTGGAGCTCTTTGTGGAGTTTCTTTCTTTCTGGTATTCTGCCCACAAATTCCACATACTTCACCTTCTCTCGGGTGTCTTTATGTCAGGTCTTGTTTGGGTATCCCCTGCCTTGTGCTGTGGACTGGAAATTGCCTTCCAACAGAAAGCAGAGAAGATCTTGGCGTGCGCTTTCAATGTTCTCCTCCTTTTAGGGATCACATCCTTGTGCTATGTGTTGTCCAATAGGTGAAAATAGTCACTTCATATATTTTTTCAGATTTCTAGTCATTTCTAATAGGAAGGCAAAGCTATCTCAATGATTTCATCCTAGCTGGAATTTAAAGTACCCTATTTTGTTTTCGAATTTTCTTTTGATGATTAATTATTTTGAGAATCTCCTTTTTAACCTGTCCATTGGCTATTTATATGTCCTATTTTATGAATTACCTATTAAGTTGTTCCCATTTTATCCATTGGTTAGTCTGCCTTTTAAATACTGATTCTCAGGATTTCTTTTTATATTCTAAATGCAAGTTCTCTGTCAACTGTGTGATGTACTAATATATTTCCCCAATCTGCGATTTACTTTCTAATTTTTTTTAAATGTTGTCACTTGATGTCCTTAGTTTTAATAAGTTTCCATTGATCTCTTACTTTGTTTTCTCTGTTAGCATTTCATGTTCTTTGTAAGGAGTCTTTGATAACCTGAGGTCATAAAAATATTTTCTCACGTTTTAGCTTTATTGTTTCACCTTGCACAATTATGTTTATAATCTGTAAGTCTGAAATAGACTTTTATGTAAGATGTGCAGCTGAGGTAGAAATTAAATTTTCCCAGCATCATTTTATAAAAAGGCATTCATTCTTTCCTACACTTCAGTTTATTATATATGTGTGGAACAGTGTCTATAGAGTCTATTCTATTAAATTTTCCACTTTGCTAGGTTTCTGCTGCTTTAATTGACATCATTTAAAGTAAAGATTATATCTTACATGTAGTTCTTTGAGGTTTATTCTCCTTCAAGATTTCTTGGATATCTGGGCCTTCCAGATTTCCATACAAGTTTTATAATTGGCTAACTTTCACATGCAAAAGGGAGAAAAATAAAAGCTGTGACCTTTTTTAATGGGAGTACATCTGTCAATCAATGAGTGGAGATTTGACTTCTTAGCAAAACTGAGTGTTCCATTACCTGAACATCCTATATTTCTCTAATTATTTAGATATTTGAAATCTTTGATAGTGATTTGGATTGTTTAGTATAGAGGTTTTGCAGTCTTTTATTAGATTCATTGGCAAATATTTGACATTCCTTTTTTAAAAATTTTATTATTTTATGTTAATCACCATACATTACATCATTAGTTTTTGATGTAGTGTTCCATGATTCATTGTTTGCGTATAACACCCAGTGCTCCATTCAATACATGCCCTCTTTAATACCCATCACTGGGCTAACCCATCCCCCCCCATTATTTGATGATATTATAAATTGTATATATTCCTTAAAATTTTAAATCCTGTTTGTGAGTGATATATAAAAACAAAATTGAATTCTCCATATTTACACTGTAACTTTAAATCTTTGTAAATTACTTATTAAATGTTATAGTTTCTTTAAATTTTTCTTTGTACACATATTAAGTGCAAATTATGACAGATTTATTTCTACTTTTCCAGTAATTGAACTTTTTATTTCTTTCTCATTGATTACAGTAGCTCACCATTAAGTCAGATGTTTGTTAATAGAAAATGTAGATGCTCCTTATAGATTAAGAAAGTTCGTTTCTAATTAATGTTAAGCAGTTTGTTAATTTTTTTCTTTCATAGATATTGAACTTTTTCAAATGCTCTTATTGCATTTAAGATTGTCATCTTAAGTGGTCTATTTGTTTTATTTTATAAATTAAGATATAATTTACATACAATAGATTCCATCCTTTTTCATGCAAACTTCTTCAATGCACCCTCATTACCCATCTTCCCTCATAATGGATAAAATCTCTATAAATATTCACATACTTGTTTTTGGATGAACATACATCTTCAATTCACTTGAGTAAATACCTAGTAGTGGGATTGCTAGTCATGTGATAAGAATAAGTTTAACTTTTTTTTTTAAGATTTATTCGAGAGAGAGCATGAGCCCATGTGCGAATGGGGGGGGGCAAAGGAGAGGGAGTGGGAAAGAATCTTAAGCAGATTTCCTGCTGAGCTTGGAGCCCTATAAGGGCTGGATCTCAGGACCCTGAGATCATGACCTGAGTAGAAATAAGAGTCCCACATTTAACCAACTGAGCCACCCAGGCATCCCTAGGTTTTACTTTATTAAGATGTTACCAAATGTTTACCCATTTTGCATTCATTCCAGAAATATATGAGAGTTCCATTTGTTTTGCAAATTTGGCAGCAGTTGGTATGGTCAACATGTGTTGCTTTTGTTGTTGGTTTCAGTCATTCTAATAGGTATGTATTGATATCACATTGGATTTAATTTGCATTTCCCTAATACCTAATGATATTGGCAAAAACTTTTTGTACTTGTTCCCCATCTATATATGTATATATATATCTTGGGTGTGATGCATCTTCTTAAATTGTAAGCCGATTATTTTAGTGGGTTATTAATTTTTTTATTATTGAGTTTTAGGGTTTCTTTATATATTGTGGATTCTAACATTTGTCATGTGTGATTTGCAAATATTTTCTGTCTTTGGATTGTTTTAATTTTCTTAATGGTGTCTTTGAAAGAACAGAAGTTCTTACTTTTGATGAATTTTAATTTAGCATTTTTTATAGTGCATATACCAAGATTTTGGAATTCTATCTAAAAAATATATATACATCTAATCTAATATTGTTTCTAGTGATTAAACATTTTATATCTTTCTTTAACTAATTAAAATAGCTCACCCTTCTCTTTAGTTATTTTTACAGAGTTTTACAAATTTTTGGTCTTATATATTAATTAGTCTTATATAGTAATATAGTACAATACAATATTCTGTCTTTGTCATGGTCACTTTATACTAAGTCTTAAAATTAGGTATAGTGAGTTCTTCAAATTTCATCTTCTTTTTCAAGACCATTCTTGCTATTTCAGCTTATTGCCTTCCCATATAAATCTCAGGATTAACTTTTTTTTTAAAGATTTTATTTATTTATTTGAGACAGAGAGAATGAGAGACAGAGAGCATGAGAGGGTCAGAGGGAGAAGCAGACTCCCCGCCGAGCAGGGAGCCCGATGCGGGACTCGATTCTGGGACTCCAGGATCATGACCTGAGCCGCAGGCAGTCGCTTAACCAACTGAGCCACCCAGGTGCCCCAGGATTAACTATTTTTAATATAAAAAATTTGGGTGGGGTTTGATTGGGATTGCATTAAATCTATAGGTTAAGTTGGAAAGAATTAACATCCTAATAATCTTGTGCCTCTCAATTAAGAAATAAGGTATTTCTCTCTTTTACATAGATCTTTGATTAATTTTATCAAAGGTGTTTATCACAAGTGTTTTGTAGTTATATCATAGAAATCCTGCATGAATTTTGTTAGATCTCATGTATGTATTTCATGATCTTTTTGGAGCTCTTGTAAATGCTACTTTTAATAATTCAATTCCCATTTGTTCATTGCTAATATATAGATATATAATTGATTTTGAATAATTAATTTGTAGCCTGTGACCATGCAAAATCATTTATTAGTTCTAATAGCCTTTTGTGTAGATTCTTTTGAATTTTTTATATAGGCATGGAATGGAGAATGGAGAAACTTTTGTTGTTTTCCTAATCTGTCTGTATGTTGTTTATTTTTCATGGCTCATTGCATTGCACAAGACTTCTGTATAATGTTTTATAGAAGTGTTGAGAGGAGCCATCGTTATCTCATTACATTCATATATGATGTTAGCTGTAAGTTTTGTAGATTCCCTTGATCAGGTTTGTTCCTAGTTTACTGAGAATTATTATCAATAGGTACTAAATAATGTCAAATGCTTTTTAAAATTTTTTTTTGTAGCAAGAACACATGAGTGGGGGGAGGGGCAAAGTGAGAGGGAGAAAGAGAGAATCTTAAGCAGACTCCAAGCTGGAGTGTGGAGCCCAATGCAGGGCTCAATCCCAAGACCCTGAAATCATGACCTGAGTTGAAATCAAGAGTCATACATTTAACAGACTGAGCCACCCAGGTGCCCATTTTTCTTCTTCTTTTGAGGTGACCTTTATTATTTTTTAGTCTATTGATAGGCTGAAATATGTTAACTTTAAAATGTTAGAACATATTTCCATTCTAGGATTCCCATTTTGATTATTGTGAAGATTACAATTATCTAAATTATCCATATTTCATCTTTTTCTTCATGCTTTTCTTTTTGTATTCTTAAACATCTTAATCATAATTATGCTGTCCTCTATGATTAAGTGTAATATCTGGAACATTTGTGAATCTGCTTCTATTGTCTGATATTTATCTTAGAGTTTAGACATGTTGCCTGCATTATGACAAGTAGGTTAATTTCTGATTAAATCGGAAATCATTTATTTAAAAAATGTATGGCAAGGTGATCTTCTAGAGAGGAGCTAGATGGGTTTTTTATTGTGGTTGCTCTCAACAGAAACATTGATCTGTCATCTACAAGAAGTTTTCCCTCAATATGTTTTTTTTCATGTGAGATCAAGGATTTTATTTGTTGTCTTAACACTTTCTCTGATTCTCAGCTTATAAATAGTGGTTCACACATAGTGGACCCTCATTGAAAATATGCTAAGTGAATGAATAACCAATATATTTCCAGCAAAATAGACAAGTCCATCAAAATATGTCATCTTTATTTTGAATGTGTCAACTTAACTCTAGATAACTATATATTATGTCACTAGTATGTCCTAACATTTGTTGGTAATTATGGGTTTAGTTTCTTTACAATGTTGACTTTTTTGTTATGGTAATAAGGAGATATTCTTTCACTATCTTATCTCATCTTATTATTGATATGAAAAAAGAAGACAAAAGCTGCTATAAACTTAGATGTACTTACCAGAGATTTTCTGAAATTATAAATTTCCATGTATGTGTGTGTGTGTGTGTGTGTGTATCCAGAATGATTTGTGATATTCTTAACACATCTGAATTTGAGTAAATTATAGATGAGAAGATAAAATTAGAATACTAGTAAATACATTCTGTCAGATAACATATTATAATACAGAAGTAGTTTAGTTGTTTCTGATTTCTATTAAAATATCTTGATAGACTTTTCCTTGTATAAACTACTACAGGAGAAAACAGAAGAGAAAATTACTTCCTGAAATGCTTTTATTTGAAAAGTATCAGTTAAATTGATTCCCCTGGAGGTGACTGAAATCAAGGGTAGAGACTGACTAGAAACATTATTCACTAAAAGAATAAAGAAATCTTATGCAATGTTTATTACCAGTACTTGACACAAATCCAAAGAACTTAAACTTCATTTTGAGTCTGTGGGGTAAATACGTGCTTTAATATTGCTTATGTTACCTTTTATTTGAGAATATAGGTAAAGAATTAATAATTATCAGAATGCAGGGAATTCCATTATCAGAGAATACCTTAGTGGGTACAGGAATCATATTACAATGAGCCCTAAACTTTTACTATAGTGTTAGGATTTGATGATTTCACATATCCTTAGTTCCTGGGAAGCATATATTCACATGTGAGTGAGTGATGTTTATTTTTTTAAAATAAATCTTTACATAACACCTGGCTGAGATTCCCAATCATTGCTTATATTTTCTTTTTAATGCATTTATTCTCACCTTACTCTCACCATTGACATCACTGGCTTATTACTAAATCTAAGAGAAAAAAAATAAGGGACCTTTTCCTCAGCTTAGCAAATCATAAAAATTCATCTGAAATGAGCTCTCAAAAAGTAGACTGCAAGTTTTGCATTACATTTCACAGCATGAGATAAGAGATTTAATCTCTCAATCTGAAATATCCAAATGGCCCTGGTTCACTCAGTTTAGATGAAAACACTAATGACCATTGACTATTGCACACAGCTCCATTCTTCACTTTGGTGAAGCACCAGCCTTAAAGGGACCAGCATTATTTTTTAAGGGCATTTCAAAAAGAATGCTGACACTACCAAATAAACACACTTAATGAAGTGAGATTATTAGTCACTAAGGTGCTAATGAACTATAAGATAGCTGCAGCAAACAAAATTTCTCCTGTGTCCCCTCCTGCCAATACCCAGGACTCCAGCTGGAGAGATAAGATGTAATATTCATCCAGTGTTCAATACTCAGACAGAGGAGACAGAATTCTTTCTCTATAGTTCTCTGCTGTCAAAAGGGCAGCTGAATCCTGGATCAAAATGAATATGAAGTAAGAGATATGCAACTTTGATTTTTTTTTTGTTCCTCTTTTACAAAGGAGAGGTCTTCCTTACAGTCTTTGAAATATATAATTTGTGGCTCTATATTACTAAAACATTTATTTTGCCAAATGTCTTCGCTTCTGCTTAAAGATGTAATATTATTAATCTACACAGAATAAATACTGCAAAATTGTCTAGGCCTACATTGGGCAAAATAGCATGATGGAATTAAAGAAGCAAAAATAATCCAGCAGTGACTTAGAAATTGCCAAGGAAAACTCACAGACTACATCTTCCCTTAACACTATCCCCGCAACTAGACACACACACTGCCCACCCCAGGACTGCCTAAAGAAACACTCCCCTCTGTCCCCATGCACTTGAAGCAAATAATTTGTCTGTCTTGGTAAATTGTTTGTCAGTTGCCTGTCTCAGAGCATGGTATTAAAGAAGCAAATGTAACACTTAGATGTTTTGAATGTGTGCATGCATACATGCCCAGGGGAATGTAAGGAATGGGAAAAGAAGGACAAACTAGGAAACTGAGCAAGTGGGGGGAGGCAAAGAGATGGAAGGAGGAAGGAAAACACGACACAGAATTTTAAGCAGTTTACTAATCAAAGATATAGGCATGGTCTGTTGATCAGTTTAGCACATTAAGTGGCAGTTATGCATATACTTGAAAAAAATACACCTTTGTGGTCTGTTAAGTTTGGTTGTCTAAAGAATTTTTGTGCCATCAATTTGGCTGCAGTAGACAGCATTGATCAGAAAACAGATTGGCTGTACAGGGACCCAGTTCATTTGCTCACCTACTATGTATAAGCAGTACCTGTTTAAAACTGAAAGAAGGACCAGTTTAAAACTAGAAGTGTTTAGTCCATTAAAACAAAAACAAAAACAACAGGGCACCTGGGTGGCTCAGTCAGTTAAGTGTCTGCCTCAGGCTCAGGTCATGGTCCTGGGTTCTGGGATCGAGCCCCGCATCAGGCTCCCTGCTCATCGGGGAGTCTGCTTCTCTCTCTCCCTCTGTCCTTCCCCCTGATTGTGCTCACTCTCTCTCTCAAATAAATAAATAAAATATAAGAAAATAAAAAACAAAAACAAAGTTGCTAATACAATTGTATGATCTATTCTGTACCAAATTTATATTATCCTAATGTTCCAATGGTAAATACATTGTTGAGTGATATAAGGTATGCACCAATGTTATGAATGTGATGCATGTCCTCTACTTGCTTCCTCTTAACCTCACCATTCATGCCTGCTCCACTGGAGCTCTGTGAGGGGAGCATCACTATGCAACTGCTTAAAATCATAACGTCAATACATTCTGGTTAAGGAGGTACAGGGAGGACAAACTCAACTTACTCTCCCTGTGGGTTCAGACAGGCTTTGCAAGATTTTAACGGTTCAGTTACTTTCACCGTCCTGAAGGAAATTGGAAGACAAAAAGCACTTTTTTTTTTTTTTTGTATAGCTTGCTTTCTTCCCACCCTTTGTGCTATAAGCCTCCTGTCTTCATACTTTCAGCATCTGCTTTTATTTCATCTCTAGCTGGTAATGAATTCCAGCTTCTTGTCCAAAGGAAAAAACTTCCCTCTGTGAATCATTCCTAGATCATATCCAGAAGGGAATAATGCCAAGTAAAGCGCTACAGGAGAGTTACAATTTGTACTGGTATCTAGGAATGCTTGTGTTTTTTCTTAGGCATAAGCAATGATAACGAGTGTTTGCCTTTTTTCACTTAGTTTTTGTTTCTTGTACTATATGTATTTTATAAACAGTCTCATACCATGGATCCTTTCTAGGAAAAGGCAGAGTATAAATATATAATGAAAGCTTTGACAGTTTGTAATATAACAAAGACCTTTATGTTTAATCCTGCTAACTGCCTCTTAGAAACAAAGTCAGTGAAATCAGAGACTACATAACTTGCCCAGTATCCTATTTGGCAGTTTAGAAACTCAAAATCTTCTTGAAATTAAAGTCTTTTTGATGAACTTTCATAATTTCAATAGTTCAGCTATTTTCAGACATCATGGAAAAGCCCAACACTTTTGGAATGATGGGAAAGGCTTCTGATTTCCCATTTCTTCTGATTTCCCATCAGCCCTCACCCTTCTTCCATGTTCTCCAGGCACAACAAATTAGCATTTAGTTCTTAAAGATACCCAATCTCTGACAGGCCATTACTTGTTTCTTTATGTCCTTTCCTTGATCTAATACGACTCCCCTCTCTGCTTAGACAACTACTTTTCTTTAAGTGATTGTGAACACATGACCTGGGGTGGCTGGTCTAGGTAAAAATCTCATTCTGCTACTTTGAGCTGTGTAATTTTGGTAACTTTCTTAAATTTTCTGTGCTTCAGTGCCCTCACTCATCGCATAAGAATGGTAATGGCACTTTCCTCATAGAGTTGCTTCTGGGTAAAAAGATTTAATCCATAGAAAACCTACGACAGTTGCTAGTTAATCAGAACCCAGAGTAACCAAGTTTTGTACTTCATATATTTTGTAACGTATACAACTAGGGGGATCCTGTTATGTTTTCTCCACTCTGTGGACTTCGTAACTGTTATTTTTCTCCTAAATTTCCTCTGCCAATACTGTAATCCAGGCCCTGATCACTTATTGGTTGGAATTCTATAATTTTATGTGGTCTTCCTAACACATGGTTACTCCCCATCAAAGGTATTCCTCACAGTTTTGCCAGTGTAGTCTTTCTAAACCAGAAATCTGATCAAGTCCCTCACTTGATTAGAACTCTTCAATAGCTTCCTATAGCTTTTAGCTTACACAAAGTTCTACATGCTTAAATCTCTGCTTTATCCTCTAATGTTGTCTGACCAAGTGTACCTTTATCTCCTATCTTGTAGAAAGTGCTAAACAGTAATGAATGAATGAACAAATATTTAGCTGCCCATTGAGTCATGCTATAAGCATAAGCATATCCACTGGGTACTGTGTAGTGATGTCCTTTTTAGCTCTGGTGTCTGGGACAAAGCCCAGACTATGTCCTAGGCAGGATTAAAGGAAGAAGCTGTATCACTGAAATGTACTGGCTGCAGAATAATCAAATGCTTTTATCATCTTTGAAAGACCAGTGATCCCAGGGATCATTGAAAGGGAACTCTAAAGGAACCGAAGGCCGTTATCTTCCTCATAGTTTCATTTGCTTATAGACATACTGCCTTGGGGAGGTATAGACCTTTATATCATTCCTTCTTAGTATAAGCATTCTAATAGTTTTCCTACTTTTAAAAATTGTATAAATACATGCAAAAAGTGCAAAAAATGAACTCAAATATACACGGTGGGTATTTTTACACTTGTCTACACTCATGTATAATCACCATCAAGATTAAGGTAAACATTTTTTTTTTTTTTAGATTTTATTTATTTATTTATTAGAGAGCGAGCAAGAGAGAAACAGCATGAGAGAGGAGAGGGTCAGAGGGAGAAGCAGGCTCCCCGCTGAGCCAGGAGCCCCATGTGGGACTCGATCCCAGGACCCTGGGATCATAACCTGAGCCGAAGGCAGTCGCTTAACCAACTGAGCCACCCAGGTGCCCAAGATTAAGGTAAACATTTTAAGCACTCACAAATATTTGCTCAGGCTCCTAACCTCACAGTCAATATCCAGCAACACTCCAGAGGTAACCTTGTTACTCCGACTTCTTCTAACATTAGTCAATTTTGACTCCTTCCAGTATGCATTCTTTGTGTCTGGCTTCTTTAATGCCACAAAGTACCTATGGGATGTATCTAAGATATTTTGTGTGTCAGTAGTTTGTTTCTTTTTATTCCTGCAACCTATCCCATTGTGTAAATATACCACAGTTTGTTTTCTCCAGTCTCCTATTGATGGATATTTGAGGTGTTCCTAGTCTAAGGCTACAATGTATAAACATTCTTGTAGGTGTCTTTTGGTGGTGGACAGATTTATCCATTTCTCTTGTATATGTATATACCTAGGAGTGGTATTGTTGGGTCATGGGATCCTTTGGCTTTTGACATTTTTATTTTTGCCTATTTTCTATTTACTCTCTTCCTGCTATGGTTAGCCCTTGAACAGCCCTTGTTGACTCTTATGGCCATATTACCACGTTATGTTATTTTTCATGATTCTTTTGCACCATTTCCATTTTCTTTAACTAGACACCTAATCTTGAACAATTAGAAATCTAATAATACAGAAAGAGATGCACTTTTCCTTGGTTCAACAGTTGGATTTTTTTCTTCCTACTTCATAAGAATGTTTTGAAGTATTATAAATCACTGACATATGTCACCAAAAAATTCAATACCTGTTTGGAAATCTCTTATTTTGAAATTTTACTTCTGTACCCTTTTACCATTTATGTTTGACCTGATTACCAAAGTACCTATGAGTGTAACTTATCTGAGTTGTTTAGGTTGATAAGCATGACTCTTTGACAGTTAAATGCTACTTATATACATTGTACGCGTGACTGTTTTATCAAGTATTCATTTTATTTTCCGTTTGTTCTTGTAGAGGTAGGAGAGGAGGGGTATCAAAATTAACACTTGCAGTTGTATCCTAAAGCACACCTCTTAGATTTTATCTTCACTCCTTTAAGTCTAATTCCAAGTGGCTAGGCAAAATATTCAGACTTCTCAGTGACCTTCACTTCCTTCATGGTTTCAAAATAATAGGATTTATGTCTTTGTGATGCTCTGATTTGCTGTAGAAACTGCTTTACTGACTTCTGCAATGAAGTCTCATGTTTCACTTTAGCTGTAACATTTTTGGAAAGAAAACATGAGAACTGAAGAATGTTTCAGCAGGATTTGAAAGAAAAAAAAAACAGGGCTTTTAGTACTAAGATGCCAGATAATGGTATTTCTTTGTTCTTTCTGGGAAATGCAAGTGATAAATATCAGAGACAGAATGAAGCATATGGTAAACAAGAACAAAATCTGAAGCAGGGAAGTAATCTTTGATGCCTGCTGATAGTGGCAATAAAATCCCACCCACACTTACATGTAAAATGAGAACTCCTTTCTAAAATATATGGAATATTAGAAATCACTCAGGATTTAAGTTTTATTCAGATATAATGAAAATTTTCACACAGAACCAGAGATTATCTCGTAAAAATAATTCGTTCTCTCTGATTTGCCCAGAACAAGATAAGATCATTCGTTCCTAGTTATCAGTTTAGCAAGAGCTTTGTCCAATCTCTGATTTCTATAAGGGCCAAACCAGAACTTCATGCAAATATTTATGATGCTAAGCTTCTCAAAAGAGCTTCTAAGTGTCCTTTCGTTTTTCATTGTCTGTCTCCAACCCATAACTTCAATGCTCTTTGGGGGAATTCTGAACAGACCCAGAGAGCACAGAATGCTTTTCACTTCAAAGAAGCTTAAGGTTTACACAGATCTGACAACTTCCTGCCTTAGCAAGGTACTTACTTTTTCTCTGCTACAGCAATTTGCTTCAGACAGTGCAAATACTATTAGAAGTGTACCTAATAGGCAGAATGTCATCATTCCTGTATGTTTCAGATTCCCTGCTCCTTGTGAAGACAGCATTAGCCTGGAAGTCAGGCAGGTCAACAAGCCTCTTCTGAGTTCACTCTGCTGGGTATGTGACCTTGGTTAGGTTATATACAGTGTACAGTCTTCGGTTTCCCCTACCTATGACATAAAAAAAATTACGCCCTCATCTTACAGAATTGTAGTGAGAATTAAATTAATAACAAATACGGAAACACTGGCATCATAATATAGCTCCTTACAGAAGTACTTTTCTATTTTAACTTGACTTCATATGTTTAAAATTCTTCTAGTAGACGCAGGGAGCATATTGTAACTTTGGAGGGCAATGTGCAATAGCAATTTGGAGTCACACAAATTCAGGTTGTGACAGAAGCTCCATGCTGACTTTTGAAAGGTGACGAACCTCGTTATATCTTAGTTTCTTCAACTATAAAGTAGAGATAATAGCTACTTGGTAGAGTGATTTCAAGGATCAAAGAAGATGATGTACAAGAACGTTTCTGGTTGAGGCATATTGTAATGACTTAAAAATAATATAAATCTCGGGGCACCTGGGTGGCTCAGTCGGTCAAGCATCTGACTTTGACTTAGGTAATGAGGCTCAAGTCATGATCTCGGAATCCTGGGATGGAGTCTGGTGGTGGAGTCTGCTTGTCCCTCTCCCTCTCCTTCTGCCCCTCTCCCACTCATGCTCGCTCTCTCTCTCATAAATATATTAAATCTTTAAAAAAATGATATAAATCTCTTCTATAATAGGATTTTTAAAAAAATCTTTGGATATATACATACATACTCCAGATATGTCATAAGGTTTTCCCATCACAGTTAGAATGACATTAAATCCCTCTCCCTGGACTGGCTCTACCTCTGAGTCTTCCTCTTCCATTATCTTCCATGTTTACTCTGCTTCAACCATCATGGCCATCCTGTTAGTCTTCAAATAAGTCAAACTCATTTCCAACTGAGGATTTCTGCAGCTCGCCTTCTTTGTTGGAGTGTTCTCCTTTTAGCAATTTCAAGCAATTTCATTCTCCATGAATGCCTCGCCCAAATATCTACTCCAGCCTATTTAGAATAGCACCTCACTTCCCAAAACATCCTCTAATACTTTACCATGTCTTGCGTGTTTTGATACACGTATTGAAATTTGAAATTATAGCATGTATCCATTTGTTTACTTATTATCTCTCTTAGACAAGAGCAGGGTCCTTACTCTTTTATGCCTTTATACTCAGAGCTGTAAAACAGTGTTTGATATAATAATCAGTCAATACACATGTGCAGAATGAAGGAATCCAGCCATTGATCAAACCATACTTAATACTTAAGTATATGTAGCATTCTTTTCTGCCCATTGCATCTCTGAACACATGTACAAAGAAATACTACATTCAACAAATACCATAGTATAGCCACTTATCTTATAAGGCAAATGTCTGTGATGTCCACTTCAGAGTTATAGAGAGCCCCAGGTATGTTTCTTTTGTATTTACACTAGTGTTAATGATGAACTAGAAAAAAGTAATTGCCCTGGTAAATAAATTTTGACAACATAAATGCATTTTAATTAGATACCACCATGTTTTCTTAATATGAGTGATGATGTTGATCACACCATTGCCTCCTGATGGTTCCTATGAATTTCCATAGTTTTTTTTTTATTTTCAACAAGCTGGGAAAATAATTCCTTTTTTTTTTTAAACATCGTGCCTGCTTTTCTCTTTAGTTTCTTCTACTACAATCAGAGAAATATGTGTGCCATTGGAATTTATTCAATGTAAATGACTCCTGTCCTCGTCAAATGTCTCAGTTTTTAAACTTTCAGCATTTAGTCATCCACAAAAGTAGCTGATTGCCTTCTTTGCTCCTCTACCATAAATGCTAAACTTTAATTAGTTTGGCAATTCCTTACATTTGAAGCCAGGATTTCTGCACAAATATTCTTTTACGTATATTACAGTGGGTGAATGAACACTATCCCAATTAATTTGGGAAATTGGCAGAGGAAAAAAATAAAATTAAAAAAAAAAACCTCTATGGGACAAGGACAGCAAAAATGCAGTCAAGTATGAATTGAAGGCTTATGAAAAAAAATGACATTTTGGCAGATTATAATGTAGATATTTACGAGTAGTAGACATGTGGCTGCTTTCAGGGAAAACTGCAGAAGTAGATCACATTCATGTAAGACCAGACTGATGAATGGCCATGTGAAGGTTTGTTTATATAAATTACTCCATATTTACTGAACTGGTATCATGTGTGTTATTCTAGGTACTTTGCCTATGTTTGTATTCAATTCCCCCCACCCAAAATTTGAGACTCTTATCTCTATTTTATGCAAAAAGGAAACTGAGACTCAAATAAGAATAGAGGTATTAAGTTATAGATCCTAGATCTGAACCTACCACTCCCCAAAATATAAGAGGTAAACCTGCTCTAGAGGAACTTAAAATCTAGAAAGGGAAACATAATGTGCTTGCTTTAGCAGCACATATAGAAAGGGAAACGTAATAAAAAAAAAAAAAACATATTTGTCTAAGAAGACAATGAGCCTATGTGGGATGATTTCATGATGGAAGTGTGGCCGGTGCCAGGACTTGAAGGATGGGGTAAATTTGTTTAATAATACCAGGTGATAGCTACTGAATGCTTACTCTGTACCAGGCACTTTGCATTCATCTTTATCTACTGATTAACTTAAACCTTATAACAACAACGCCATAAAATGGATACTATTATGTTCCCAATTCTGCATTTGAGGAAATTAAGCACACTCAGTTGATTCTACTCCTGACAAATTATCTAATAACAATAAACATAGAGTTTAAGGTTAATTTTCCGTCTATATTACTTATTTCTAATTGGCCATCACTGCCTTAACGTTGCATTTCAGAATATTTTAAATTCTAAACAAATCAGCTAGAAATGTCTATTACAATCAGTCTGTGGGACTGAGAAGGTCCAAGACATTATCAGGAAAATTTCTGTTTCAAATATTTGACTAGGACATTAATCCATTCCACAGATAGGTAGCAAGTGAATTGTATATGCCAGTTCTTTGCTTAGGAGAAACTTTGCTGTGCATGAATTTTTTTATTTGATGAATTTGTCTTAAAAAGTATTATTTTTGCTTGCTGCTTACTGATAGATTTCAAGCTTTTTCTTTCCTTTGTAAATTTTTTTTCCTCTCTTCTTTTTCTTTGATACTATATAGAAAAACAATTACCTTATGGCTGAAATGCATTAACCTTGGGGAAAGCTGTGATAGCTCTTCTATATGACTCTTTTAATGGTGTAACTTCCATTAGCAGGAAGGAAATTCTATTGCCCTTAACATTTTTAGAAAAGCATTGACAGAGTAAAATGGAATCTTGTTCTACTTTCCACTTGTGGAATAATTCTTATTTATGGGATTCTGAGGGGTAGTTACAACTGGTTCTACAGAACATAGTTATTAGACAAAATGTGAATCAGCTCTTTGGGCATGGGGTAGGCAAAATGTTTGCATAATTTAGCTGCTGATGGCAGAATACTACAACTGGGGCCAAAAGTTCTTAGAGAAAATATTTCAACAAATTCACCACTTGGTAACTCTTAATTGAACTTGATGTTACATCAATGATATGCAAATAGTCAGTGCGTTATGGATTTTCCAGAAACTTTCAACTTATCAGGAAAGCAGGAAAACAAACTATATTAACTTCACAACAATTTCTGAAAAGAAAAAAAAAAATCACCTCCCAGAACAGTGCTGTCCAATAAAACCATAACAAAAGCAATATATGTAATTTAAAATTTTCTAGTAAGCCACATTACAAAATAAGACAAAAATGAATTCAATTTTAATAATTTATTTAACACAATTTGACATATTGTTTTAACGTAGTAAATATAAAATTATAGAGATAGTTCACATTTTTTTCATTCTCTTTCAAATTTGATGTACATTTTATAATTATAGCACATCTCAATTTTTATTGGAAATACTTTGTATTTAGATTTTTTAAGATTATGATTGGAAAATTAGATTAATCTATTCAGGTTGTTCTAAACACTTCTGTAAGTATTCCAGGAACTGAAATTTGCTCAAAAAATAATTTTACTTTATTGCTTGTATCCACATTGACAAAACTGATTCATCATTTTTAGAAGAATTGATTTAGTTTTGAATAAACAGTCTTATTATTTTCAAACTTTCATCTAAGATAAGTAAATGTACTAACTCTTGAGTCAGTTTAATAACACTAATATTGATATAAAAGACTATTAAACAAATTAGAAAATAAGTCTAAAATTATTAATATCAATGAAATTTTTATAGTTCTTCAACATACATAACAGTGTTAATTAAAATTAAAATCTGCATATTGATTCTTATTAGAAAAATATGTAAACCATTTACCTGTTAAGCATTAAAATCTGCATATTGATTCTTATTAGAAAAATATGTAAATCATTTACCTGTTAAGCTGGCTCAAAAAGAAGATTTTCCTTTTCTTGGAGCTTCAAATTTAGCTCATTTAATATGTCATCTGAAATCAATGAGAAAATATAACTCACACTGCCATTTTGTGCTATATTATTGAATATTGGGAAAATATTTCTTCTGTTTCAAGGAAGATTTGAAGTTTAGTTAGCAAATCTTGTAAGACTCTTCCATGATTCACTGAACAAGCATTCTTTCAGAGTACAAGATTCTTAATTCATTTTATTTCTTTCAGTAATTCCACAGCATTCATAGCATTTTCACCTATATACTTAACAGCTTAACAATTATTTCCATGACAGTTTTCTTAGAATTTGTTGCAGAAAACTGAGAAGAAAAATATTTTCAGGATGCATGATGGAGTGAAATAAAGCAATAAGTTAGATTTCACTCCATTGTGATAAAAACTATTTTTATAGGGACCTAATATTCTTTTTCGAAAGATATAAAAGATTCAAAAATATCTAGAAATTTGAGAACTTTGGTTTTAACAATTTTTGTGAAATTTTTAAGGTTTGGTACATATAGTCTGTGAACAGAAATAATTTTACGGGATGCCTGGGTGGCTCAGTCAGTTAAGTGTCTGCCTTTGGCTCGGGTCATGATCTCAGGGTCCTGGGATGGAGTCCCATGTCTGGCTCCCTGCTCAGCAGGGAGTCTGCTTCTCTCTCTCCCCCCACCCCCGCTTATGCTCGCTTGCTCTCTCTCTCCCAAATAAATAAATAAAATCTTAAAAAAAAAAAAAAAGAAATAATTTTACTTCTTCGTTTCCAATTTGGAAGCATTTTATTTCTTTTTCTTGCCTAGAACTTGTTCTGGCTAGAACTTATCTATGTTGAATAGAAATGACACAAGTGGGCATCCTTGTCTTGTTCCTGGTCTCAGAGGCAAAGTTTTCAATCTTGCACCATTGAGTATGATGTTTGCTGTGTTTTCCATATGGCTTTTATTAGGTTGAAATAATTTGCTGCTATTTCTAATTTGATAAGTTTTTATCCTGAAAGGGTGTTGAATTTTTTGAAAATGCTTTTTTTTACGTCAATTGAGGTGATCATGTAGGGTTTTTTTTTTTTTTTCCACTTTGCTGCATTGATTGATTTTGTATGTTGAACTATTCTTATATTCCAGGAATAAATTCTACTTGGTCATGGTGTATAATTCTTCTTAATATGCTATTGAATTTGATTTGCTAGTTATTTGTTTAGGTTTTTGCATCAATGTTGGCAAGGGATATTGGTGTATAGTTTTCTTTATCTGGCTTTGATTTTAAGGTATTGTTGGCCTCAAAGAATGAGTTAGGAAGTGTTCTCTCCTCTTTAATATTTTGAAAAAGTTTGAGAAGGATTGTATTAGTTCTTTTTTATTATTTTTTTAATTACGTTCAGTTAGCCAGTGTATAGTACATCATTAGTTTTTGATGTACTGATATTTGCAAATGACATTTCAGATAAAGGGCTGATATCAAGATCTATAAAGAACTTATCAAACTCAACACCCAAAAAACAAATAATCCGGTCAATAAATAGGCAGAAGACATGAACAGACACTTCTCCAAAGAAGATATACAAATGGCTAATAGATACACGAAAAAAATATTCAACATCACTAGCCATCAGGGAAATACAAATCAAAACCACAATGAGATACCACCTTATACCAGTTAGAAAGGCAAAAATTAACAAGACAGGGAACAACAAGTGTTGGCGAGGATGTGGAGAAAGGGGAACCCTCTTACACTGTTGGTGGGAACGCAAGCTGGTACAGCCACTCTGGAAAAAAGTATGGAGGTTCCTCAAAACTTTAAAAATAGAGTTACCCCACAACCCAGCAATTATACTACTAGGTATTTACCTCAAAGATACAGATGTAGTGTGATGAGCACTGGGTATTATTATTATTATTATTTTTAATGTTTAGTAGAATTCACAAGTGAAGCCATCAGGTTGAAAGCTTTCCCATGTTGGGATATTTTTAATTACTGATTCAATCTCCTTATTAATTATAGGTGTATTCACATTTTCTATTTCTTTTTGTTTTAGTCTTGGTAGGTTTTGTGTTTCTAGGAATTTGTCCATTTCATTTAAGTTATCCAATAATCCAATAACAATTATTCTTAATATTCTCTTATAATACTTTTTATTCTGTACAATTGGTAGTAATCTCCCCACTTTTATTCCTGATTTTAGCAGTTGGAGTCTTATCTTTTTTTTCTTAGCTCATCTAGCTAGAGTGGTCACTTTTGCTGATCTTTTCGAAGAATCAACTTTTAATTTCATTGACCTTTTCTATTATTTTTCTATTCTCTATTTCACTTATCTCCACTCTGATATTTATTATTCCTCCCTCCTAGGTTTGGGTTTAGATTGTCTTTTCTTTAGTGCCTTAAGTTCTAAAGTTAAGTTGTTGACTTGAGATCTTTTTTGTTTTTTAATATAAGCTCTTATAGCTACACATTTCCTCGTTAGCACCAAATTTGCTGTGTCCCATAAGTTTTGGTATGTTTTGTTTTTGTTTTCATTCCTCTCTATGTATTTTCTAATTTCCCTTGTTATTTCTTTTTGGATCCATTGGTTGTTTTGGAGTGTGTTGTTTAATTTCCACAATTCTGTGATTTATTCCAGTTTTCCTCTGTAATGAATTTCTAACTTCATCTCAATGAGGTCAGAGAAAATACTTTTTATGATATCTATATTTTTAAAATATATTGAGACTTAATTTGAAGCCTAATATATGGTTTTTCCCAAAAAATGGACCATGTACACTTGAGAAGAATGTGTATTCTGTTGTTAGGTAGAGTGTTTTGTATATTTCTGTTGATTGTATATGTCTGTATATGTCTGATGTGTTGTTTGAGTCCTGTTTTTTTTTTTTTTAATCTTCTGTCTGGTTCTTTTTTTTTTTTAATATTTTATTTATTTATTTGACAGAGACAGACACAGCTAGAGAGGGAACACAAGCAGGGGGAGTGGGAGAGGGAGAAGCAGGCTTCCTGCGGAGCAGCGAGCCCAATGTGGGGCTCGATCCCAGGACCCTGCGATCATGACCTGAGCCGAAGGCAGACACTTAACGACTGAGCCACCCAGGCACCCCTGTCTGGTTCTTTTAATCATTAAAAGTGGAGTATTGATGTTTCCAACTATTATTGTAGAACTGCCTATTTCTCCCTTCAGTTCTGTCAATTTTACTTCATATATTTTGATGGTCTCTTATTAAATGCATCCTATAATTGTTTTTTAAATTAGAAAAATAATTGTAATTAAAAACTAGTATTTTAATTTAAATGAATTAAAATTTACATAAATACAATTGTAACTCAGGCTCTCTGTATAAATTATACAAATAAATAGTTTACAGTGCTACATCAGCATGTAGGAAAATTTATTTGATGAAATCAATCCATTAACACGGACTAGATCAATGATGTGTTTATCTGCGAACTATATATGACACAAGTGCCTAACTTACCCAGCAGAACCACATGATGTCCTTTGTGATGTAGTGGTTAAAGTGAAATGTAGACAATAAAACTGTATTTAACACAGAATGCATTCGCCAATGTTTTAATTTTTAAAGTAAAATTTAGGGATTGAAATAAAATAAATTAAAAATTTAGTGGCTTGATTACACAAGCTAATTTATGAGGTCGAACACAAGCTTCTAGTGGCTACCATCCTGGGCCATGTAGTTTTGGATCATTTAAAGTTAAAGGGCACTTAAATTTTTACATGATGGAGCTGAGGCGGAGAAAACTTCTCAATTGAAATTTTGGTCATTAGATCATAAAGAGGTTCACGGAGAAGAGACATAATTGCATCCATGATGGTCCTTGATAGCCATTCTAGAAATCTTCATGATTGCATTTGTATGGGAGGTTAAGATTAAAGGTTCTGAAGGCTCTTAATGTGGCTCTGAATCACAGGGGTTACAGTATCTCAGGGTGGGGATATCTATCATTTGGTAAGAACTCAAATGAAGGATAAACATTGTCACAGATATTATTGTCAATACTACTTAAGAGACATCTTGATGAGGGGTACCTGGCTAACTCATTTGGTAGAGCACATGACTCTTGATCCAGGGCATGAGTTGGAGCCCAATGTTGGGGGTAGAGATTACTTAAAAGAGAGAGAGACATCTTTATTAGACACCTATAAGGGTCATTTTAATGCAAATTTTAATGTCTTGGATTAAAGGCAAAGCATCATCTAGATGCATTAATTTTATCTCTATTTCACCACAAATCTGTATTTCTAGCTTCTCTCATTATTTTATTTTTATTTATTTTTTTAAAGATTTTTTATTTATTTATTTGAGAGAGAGAATGAGATAGAGAGAGAGAGAGAACACTTGAGAGGGGGGAGGGTCAGAGGGAGAAGCAGACCCCCCGCTGAGCAGGGAGCCCCATGCGGGACTCGATCCCGGAACTCCAGGATCATGACCTGAGCCGAAGGCAGTCGCTTAACCAACTGAGCCACGCAGGCGCTCTCTCATTATATTTTTATGACTTTTGTTGTTAAAAACTTTTTAAGGGGCCTAAATAAATAAATAAATAAATACAAGTGTATTCATCCTGATTCCTTTGTGAATAATTGTTTTTGAAATGTTTAACATGGGAAAACTAGACAAATGAAACTTTGGATTGATAAACCATAAAATGGGTTTAAAAAAAAAAGTCTAAGTTGCTCCTTGGGAATGTTTTTACTGGAAGAGACAAATTCTGGAGCTTACATGATTAATAGATGTAATTAGTTTACAAAGGCTGGAAATCAAGGTTATCCAATGGCCAATTCACTCTATAGTACAGCCCTGGCCAGAATCAATACAATACAATAATGATCATGCTTTTCTCAGTTGCGAGGGACATGAAGTGTAGTGTATGAGTGTGTGGTGGTGAGAGCAGTGGTGAGCTGGGATGGGTCCCCAGCAGAACAAAGGTAAGAATCACTTCTGGCCTGCCATCTGTTACATTTCCAAGGCATTCCATTACTGGATAGAAGATATTGGGATTATCTACTCCGAGTCTAAGTTGTGGCAGAGCATAGTAAAAATTAACAATCAATACTGGTGTGCCTGGGTGGTTCAGTCAGTTAAGCATCTGACTCTTGGTTTCAGCTCAGGCCATGATCTCAGGGTGGTGAGATGAACCCCATGCCGGGCTCCATGCTGACAGTGGAACCTGCTTAAGATTCTCCCCCTTCCCCCCCAAAAAAAGATAATGAAAGCACAAGTCCCTTGGGAAACAGTGTATGTGCTGCCAAAGAGAGCACAGTCCCTTGGGAAACAGGAGGAAAAAAAAAAAAAAAAAAGACCCTTGACTTCTGCATTTTTGTTAGGCAGACAGATACAACCTCTGTAAATTTAAGGGAGCTCTACTAAGTAAAATAATTCATCTTTACTATCTCTAGCAAAACTTCAAAACCAAAATGAAACAGTATAATTACTATAAAAAAGATAGAAATTATATAAATATGCTTTCATGGAATGTTAAGTGTTTTTAGAACTAGGAAATAAATATGTTAGTTACATCCTTTCTTACTCTCCTGGTGACCTTAGGCAAATGACTTAACCTCTCTGGTCTTTAGTATCCTATGTGTTTAATTGTACTTCATGGGATTTATTAGACTTGTTATGTCAGTCATATAGCAAAGAAACTGGCAGATAATAAAGAACTAAAGTATTTATCTCTATAGTTTACATTATTATTTTTAAGACATTCTAGTTAACTCAGGGATGCATAGGTGGCTCAGTCAGTTGAACGTCCAGCTCTTGATTTCAGCTTAGGTCATGATCTCAGGGTCCTGAGATCGAGCCTATGCTGGACTCCATGCTCAACAGGGAGTCTGCTTGAGATTCTCTCTCTCTCACTCTCCCTGTGCCCCTCCCCCCCTCAAATAAATAGTTAAATCTTTAAAAAAATAAAGAAAATGGCCTCCTGGATGGCTCAGTCAGTTAAGTGTCTGCCTTTGGCTCAGGTTCCCAGGGTCCTGGGATCAAGCCCCACGTCGGACTCCCTGCTCAGCAGGGGAGTCTCCTCCTTCTCCCTCTGCCCCTGCTCCTGCTCCTGTGTTCACTCTCTCTCTCTCAAATAAATAAATAAACTCTTTGCAAAAAATAAAAGAAAAAGAAAAAAGAAAGATATTCTAGTTAACTCAAATACAGAATGATAGTAAATCAGTGTAGATACTATATATAAATATGTAGATAGATAAATATATAGTGTATGGTATACTTTAGTATATTTATTAGAGAGATCTCTTATACTAATAAAGTAGAGTTAAGGGAAAAGATGATACCTCTAGAAAGTAGAATATGTGGCAGGATCATTACCCATTCATCTGAAGTCTTGATTTTCACTTTAGCTCTGTTATTTGTTGATTTTTTTCATATGTAAGTAAGTGAACTACCTCCGGCAAACCTGAGTTTCTTCTTTAGAAAAAAAATAAAAATAATATTATTTCTGGTCTTCCAAAAGGGATAGTTTAAATATTCAAATAAAAACATAGGTGGGGGTGGGATGCCTTGGTGTCTCAGTTGGTTGGGTTGAGCGTCAGACTCTTGGCTTCTGCTCAGGTCATGATCTCAAGGTTGTGAGGTCGAGCCCTGTGTGGGGCTCCACGCTCAGTGTGGAATCTGCTTGGGATTCTTTCCCTTTTCCTCTCCCTCCTCCTTTGCCCCTCCACTTGCTAGCACAAGTTCTCTCTTCGCTCTCTCTCAAATAAATAAATAAATAAATAAATAAATAAATAAAATCTTAAAAATATATAGATGGGAAAGTATTTTATATTTATGTAAAATTTTCCAATTTTCAAATATTGTTATTAATAGAAATATCCTATTAGGTTGAGAGAAAGGGCAAAGTAGGCCACTAAGACAAAAGAATTAATATAGAAATTAAAGAAGTTTAAAAGAAAGTATCTAGCTTGCAAGAATGGAAGCATTATTGCTTACATGGGTAGTTTTAAGAGTTAAAAAAAAAAGTGTATTTTTAAGGCAGTTAATATAGTGGCTGGCACATGGCTCTCAATAATTGTAACTAGTAAAAATTAATTACGGAGTAATATCCCATACACATTAAAAAAATAAATCTAAGAATTTACCATGCTTTGGTCAATAAAAAGGCAGAGATTCAGAGATATGCGGATCATATGGCAATATCTGTTCCAATGATTCAGTATGACAATACAGTCTGTGTTACTATAATAAATTAAAACCAGATTCATCGTACCTATAAAAGCAAATACAACAACCAGCAATAATGACAAATATGAATCACAGTTTTAGAGTCTGCCTCTGAAATGAAATTGCTTGGCCAGGTATCACCTCATTAATTTTCTTACCCTCAAGATAAATGAACCAATTTTATAATCTTAAGAACACTGAATTATATTTCAGAGAATAATCAGAATTACATATAGAAAAGAACATACTTGAAATCTCCCTGATTCCATAAGGCTTTACATTTCAAGACAAAGACAAGGCTTTTTAGGGATTGAGTTTTATTTATGGCTGGAATTTTTTTTTAATTTCTTGATTAAAGGGGATAGATTGAAATGCTTCATAAAAGGGCACTTGGACATCAAATAGCTCTCACTTGACTGTATTTTGATGACTTTAGTATGAATTAATCACAGACATAGAGGTAAAATTTCCCTTGAAATACATATTTGGTTTTTAAATTAATAGGGTAATGTACCTGGGACAGATTGCCTTTGGAGAAGGCACCTATAAAATCCAAAGTATTTTCACATAGTTCTTTCACCAAATATAACAAAAAAACAGAACACATTCTCTAGCAGCAAACCCCAATACTATTGAGATTTGTCTCTTACTAATGTTCTAATCATCATCCCAGAAGCCTCCATTATACACTCACATAGTCAGCACCCTCCCTCCAAAACTACCTTTCTGACGTCAGCCATCACTGAATAACTTTACCTAATTTTTAAAATTTCCTATAAATGGAATAACATAGTACATTCTTCTTTTTGTGTCTGGCTTTCAGTATTATGTTTGCAAGATTTGTCCATGTTGTTCTGTATAGCAGTAATTTATCACTGCTGTGTAATATTCCATTGCATTAATAAACCATGTAACAATAAAACATCTATTTATTCTAATGTTGATGGGCATCCACATCACTTCAAGTTTCAGCTATTATGAGTAAAGTTGCTATGAAAATTCTGTACATATTTTGTGGAACACACATGTACTATTGGAATTCTGGAGTGAAATTGCTAGACCATTGAGTATGGACACTTTCACCTTCAGAAGATATCAACAAACAGTTTTCTAAAGTGGTTTACCAATTTTCATTCTTACCAGAGGTGTATAAAAATGATACTGCTAAATATTCTTATTAGTTTTAATTAAATTTTCATTTCTGTACTTTCTTAAAGTTCTTGTTAATCCAACGTATATTTTGTCATTTCTGACTGATTTTTTTCTCTTGCTGTTGAGCCTCTTTAATGAGTTGTTATCATTTTTTGTCTACATAGTAGGACTCAGGCTTTTTGATTTGAAGTTTTCTGGGTGACCATGATCCCTTAGGAAGTGGAAAAGGAAGTATTCTTTTGAACAGGTCACATGAGTAGCTAAGGTATCTGGAAGATTCCACCTTAACTCCCATGCTTACTTGTTTGCTTTAGTCTTAGGGACACAGAGAACAGTCTACATTAAGTTCATCTTTGACTCAGTCTGACAAAGCACACTCACACAGAGACAATGTCAACCTGCCCAGTGGGTAAACAGTTAACAGTAGGCTGAAGTCTTCCCATTAATTCTACAATCCAAGCACCATCCAATTCCACAAGTGACAGTCACACACACTGCTCATCCTGCTTAGCTCTTGTAAAACATTTATTTCTCTTAGGATAATATATATAATTCTGTTTTTCAGAAAGCCGGTTACCCTGGCAAACCTGTACCCTCTCTCTAACACATTTTTTGTTCTGTATTTCTTTCAAATGGCCTGAAAAGTTCGTTGTTCTTTTTCCATTCAATGCTAAGGGGGAAAGTAACATTTCTCATATTTATTAATTCATTCCAGTTCCCACTTGAATGAGTTGTTCTTTTCAGAGACAAATAATGAATTGGTATGTTATTGAAAAAGAGATATTCAACACTGTGCCTTGTACCTGTTTAGCTTCCCATACAATGGCAAGCAGAAATATTTATAAGATCAAGTATATTTGAACAGCCAGAGAAAGATGTCAGTTAAGTACAAATGGTAATATTTGCGTCATATTAGCCTAGGCTGTCTTACTAGTGGCTGACTTTTTACTACTGTATTGTGAACGAAATATAGTCAAATGTTGATCTCTGGAGCCACCTGAGGTTTTTACAGCTTTCTGAAACCTATCATAAAATGTAGACTTGCATATTTCCCTTGATATATTTTTTGTAGCTCAGTTTATGGGTTCTTTACAAATCATCATATATATGAGTAGAAATATGGATGAATTATAAGCATATATATTCCTTTTTCCACTATATAATTCTAAAAATAATTTAACCTAAACTCTTTACATGGGTTTGAGATTATTTTTACTTGCAATCATCTTTGGTCTAGAATATTAATTCAAGATGTTCTCTATTCTAGCCTCCTGCTGAGAGTAAGAAGTTCAAAATCATAAGCACATAAACCTGAAGCTATCCCAAACAATAATTTATCGATCCATGCTTGAAAAAAATTCTCTATTTCAGAGCTTTGGAAGTAGGAAATAAATTTGTAGAACAATAGATTCTCAAGATAGACTAAAACTCTGGAGGTCACCTAAAATAAACCACCACTTCATTGCTTAAATGTCCTCTATAGTTTCAGTTGGGGATTGAACACTTCCAGAGTGCTCAGCAAACGTAGAACTATGTAGAAGTAAAACCCTTTGCTAAATGGTTGTCCTGATGCTAGTTGTGTCTTTAGGACTGAAGGGTACAGGTTTAAACTTTCTTTCAGTGACAACTCCACAGGCATTTAAGGGCCACCCTCTAGTCTCCCTGTAACTTGCCTTTCTGGTTTAAACCTCTGGTTCTTTCACCTATTCCTCATACATTGGGTCTTGATTCCCTTCTCAACTGCCATCACTCTCTTCTGTGTGCGTTCTAGTTTGTGGCAAAGAGAAATATCACCAGTGTAGTTTCAAACTGTTCATGAGAACAGAATGTCTTCATTCTTGACAGACATTCTTTGAAGCAGACTGTTTGCATTAACAGTTTTAGCATATAGATGTAAATATACATACATATAAATATATAAAAATGTATCTTTTTTATATATATTATGTAATTATAAATGTATATAAAATATTTAAAATACGTAAAAAATATATAACTTTCAGTCATGTGAAGCTTATTACAACCTCGAAATCTATTTCACACAGTGTTAAGCCATATTTCTACCATATTGAATTGGAAGTTTGTGGAATATCAAAGGCAGTGAATGGTGGATTAGGGATGGACTAAACATAAATATTCTGTTTAATGCTATTTATCTTTAAAATTTAACCTATAATTTTACTTTATCAAGGTCTTGTTGGATTCTGATAAGTCCTTCCAGCTTTGTATGAATTCAAAAGTTTGGTCAGTATTTTAACAGTTCTTACTAAATCTGTAATTAAAAATTTATCCAAGAGACCAAGTTTTAGATAAAATCATACACAATTTGATCCACAATTCATATTGTTTGGACAAAACCCTTTATTCAGTTATAAATCCAACCAGATAGCACTAGTTCTTCATCTTATCAGCATTGAGAACAGAATTTCTTAAGATGTTACATAGCTCTGAGGAACTCTCATAGCAATATGGCACGTCTCTGTTCATGGGGAAACATTTGATGGAACTGGCTACTCACAGGGAAGCTTCTTCTCTTAGAGCTTTCCATCTGTTCCTTCTAGTGCTTTGTATTTTGCTGAATAAAACTTGCATGTAAAAGTGGACCACCAATGCCAAGTTTTCCCTAGAGAACATTCAAATAATTATAAAATCTAATTCACTAACATGTATATTTTATATCAGTTAGCAGAAAAAGTAAATGATATTAATTTGATATGACCTAATCTTATTTCCAAGTGTTCTCAGTTCCTGGGATGTAAGTCCCATGCCAATCAGAAATTTAGATTATCATTCATTTCATAGATAAATTTTTATTACCTAGTCTATGATATAGTTAGAAATTTATGACTTTAAAACACAGGATACTATCCCTGTCCTCAAGAAATTTACCATCTTGAGTAAGAAATTAGAACTCAGAAGTGACTAATTAAACACACATTTTTGAAGGTACTATGAAAGTTAGTGGCTCTGATCAAGGAATTTGGGCGAGTGAGTTGATTTTTTTTAAAAAAATGAGTATCATAGAGGTCAATTTTCTTGAGGTGCAGAATTTGGGAAAGAGAAAAATATATATCTGAAGAGGAATCTTAAAGTCTTCCTTAAAAAAAAAGGGGGGGGGGATTTAATCTAACTGCTGTAACTCACTAAAGAATTACATTACCTTTCAATGACTTTTTGGTTTTTGGTATAGATTTTTTTGATGTTTCAGTGTGCAGAAACTACTCTCAAATGAATAGCTTGGTCTACTTAAATGGAAATCTTACCTTGACCATATTCAGAATAAATTCTCTTTTATTTTGAGCTATCTTGCATCCCTATATCTATATTGCTTCCTAAATACCAATAATCAGATAAAGGAAATATTTCACTTCTGGTCCTTCATAATTTATAAGGACAACCTCTGGCCTTTGGGAAGTGTCAACACAAAGCCTAATAGTGGTGATTTGGCAGTAAAGTTGTTAAGTTTAGGTAGGGTTTTTGTGACATTCTGGACATAGTTTCCAAAAAGGCACTCTCTTTTTTTAAGTGTTTGTTTGTTTGTTTTTGTTTGTTTGTTTATAATCTCTATCCCCAACATGAGGCTCGTACTCACGACCCTGAGATTTAAGAGTCGCACGCTCTTCCAACTGAGACAGCCAGGTGCCACAAGGCATTCTCTTTTGAGTTAGCCATGTCAGGTCTAGCTTCATAAATCTATGCAGTAGGCTAACCACAAGTGCGGCCCACTTCTTTTCATGTTGCTGTCTTCCGATAATTAGATACTCTTAGTTACTCCACTGAACACAGAGAAGACTGCAAAGGAGAAAGGAGATCACAGCTTCATACTTCTACAAAATGATATGCACAACATATATGTTGTACTAAAATATGTCAGCAATTACAATGACCTAGGCATTGTTTTAGACATTTTATCTTATATAAATAAATAAATAGACAACTATTTACTTTAATCCTCAAAATAACTCTCTAACGTAGCTATTATTTACCCTATTTTAGAGAAACACTGAAGATCATGGAGTTTATTAAATGAGATATCTTGATTCAAGTCTTACAGCTATTAACGATTACAACCAGACTTTCTGAGATAGCTTATTCTTAATTTCTAAGTCTCTGCTCTTTATGGGAGCTGTATGGACTTTTCTCTGGAAGGTCTAGGATTGTCCATGAATAAATCTTATATATTTCATGAACTTATTACTTCAGTCTCTGCTGCTGTTACACTTATGGGTCATTTTATAAAAAATGCCTACCAACCCCCTAACATCAGTTTTGATTTTTTGGGTTGGATATGAAATATTTCCAGGACAAATAAAGTAGCTGAGATTATCAAAGGATATAAGCTACTTGCTTCTCTTCATTGATTCTTTTACTGTTGAGTGAGTATTGTAAAAACACAGATGCTATGAGAGATGATTTATGGTTCAGTTCAGAGTCAGAAGTTTTTGTAAACCCAAACCTCTTTTTTTTTATTTTATTATGTTAATCACCATACATTACATCATTAGTTTCTGATGTAGTGTTCCACGATCCATTGTTTGCATATAACACCCAGTGCTCCATTCAATACCTGCCGTCTTTAATACCCATCACCAGGCTAACCCATCCCCCCACCCCCTCCCCTTAGAACCTTTAGTTTGTTTCTCAGAGTCCATAGTCTTTCATGGTTCATCTCCCCCTCCGATTTCCCCCCCTTCATTTTTCCCTTCCTACTATCTTCTTTTTTTTTAAACATATAATGTATTATTTGTTTCAGAGGTACAGGTCTGTGATTCAACAGTCTTACACAATTCACAGCGCTTACCATAACACATACCCTCCCCAATGTCTATCACCCAGCTACCCCATCCCTCCCAACCCCCACCACTCCAGCAACCCTCAGTTTGTTTCCTGAGATTATGAATTCCTCATATCAGTGAGATCATATGATACATGTCTTTCTCTGATTGACTTATTTTGCTCAGTATAATACCCTCCAGTTCCATCCATGTTGTTGCAAATGGCAAGATTTCATTCCTTTTGATGGCTGCATAATATTCCATTGTATATATATACCACATCTTCTTTATCCACTCATCTGTTGGTGGACATCTTGGCTCTTTCCATAGTTTGGCTATTATAAATAATGCTGCTATAAATATGGGGGGCATGCTTCCTTTTGAATAACTGTTCTTGTATTTTGGGGGGGTAAATACCCAGTAGTGTGATTTCTGGATCATAAAGTAATTCTATTTTTAACTTTTTGAGGAAGTCCCATACTGTTTTCCACAGTGGCTGCACCAGTTTCCATTCTCAGCCAACAATGCATGAGGGTTCTTTTTTCTCTACATCCTTGCCAACACCTTTTGTTTCTTGTGTTGTTGATTTTAGCCATTCTGACAGGTGTAAGGTGATATCTCACTGCAGTTGTGATTTGCATTTCCTGATGGTAAGTGATAATGAGCATCTTTTCATGTGTCTGTTGATCATCTGTATCCCTTCTTTGGAGAAATGTCTGTTCATGTCTTCTGCCCATTTTTTAATTGGATTATTTGTTTTGGGGGTGTTGAGTTGTATCAGTTTTTTATATATTTTGGATACTACCCCTTTATCAGGTATGTTATTTGCAAATATCTTCTCCCATCCTGTAGGTTGTCTTTTAGTTTTGTTGATTGTTTCCTTAGCTATGAAGAAGGGGAGAAATTATTTTAAAACACATTTCTATTTGGAGAGAAAATTCAACAATATGGTGACATCTTTTAAGACTGATTGTCTGATGATGTCTACTTAGGTTAAACCAAAATAGATAAGTCAAATACACCCAAGTGTACAAGTTCCTAGCAAAGCATAAGATGTCATTAATATTTAATAGCACCCTGGCTTCCAAGCATTTTTGAGTGTGATTATTAGGTGGTATTTACATGTTACTCAAAGTCTGCCTTAAAGGAATATAAGAAACTAAACAAACATGTTATTATGGGGTCCCAGATATTGGTAAGTGTTGTATGTTCTTATGTAAAAAGAAATAACCTACCGTCCTATAAGCATTGTTGCTTACTAAGAAAAGATTGTTTTTAATACATCCAGTTGACTATTAAACAGCTTTTATCTTCTGAAGACTGTTTAAAGAATATTTATAAAATAACTCATTGAAAACACTGGAAATTGTCTTCAAGCTATTTACTTGATGTATGTAGATATAGCTATTAAAAATAGCAGTTAAAAAAACCACATATATACAAAGTAGTATTAAGTGAAGATAAAATGATGGAAAGAAAATCACCTGGTGATGAAGGAAAGAAATGGATACTGCTGTACAACTAGGAAGAGAGGGAGCACAGATGAAAAAAAAAATGCTTTCTAAACTCAAAAAGGCAAAGTTTTCCAAGATTCTTATACCTTTTTATTAGAAATTTAGATTCTTAAAAAATGGAATCTGGAGACAAAGAGCTTCTTGAATATACAAAAGAAAAAAGTAGAGGCATTTTTCATAAATCTTAAAATGAGACTAGTTGTTTTGAAGGAATTTTCATTAGGGTAGAGAAAATTCACAGCAATTATTTAGAGTAAGTGTTATCTTTAAAAGACTTGGTTGTCACAACACTTATTCTAGAGATGAACACTGTAGAAAGGCTTTAAAATTCTCTTTTATGACATGTCCATCATTTTTCATGGAAGATGCTCAGATATTTTGAATAGGAACATCTATTAAAAACTGTAAATCTAAAAAACAGTTTTCAGGGTGTCTGGATGGCTTGGTCAGTTAAGTGTCCAATTTTTGATTTCAGCTCAGGTCATGACCTCAGGGTTGTGGGATTGAGCCCTGAGTTAGGCTCTGTGCTCAGTGGGGAGTCTGCTTGAGATTCTCTCTCTCCTTCCTCTGACTCATGTTTTCTTTCTCTCTCTCTGTCTCTCTAAGATAAATAAATAAATCTTTTAAAAAATAAAAAGTAAAAAACAATTTCTGTTTCACTTTATTTAATTTTACCTCCTTCACTTTTTTTTAACCATATATGTCATTAGATTACTCTACCTTCATTATTAAAGGTAGATTTTTGTTGGTATAGGTACACTTTAAATCCCCCCAAACTATCACTTGAAATTTGACTATTTTTGCAATTTTATTCTATTTTGTGCCTCTTTATGTACCAGAGATAAATGAATTGATGAATGTATTTATATAAAGTATAGCCCCACTTCAATGGCCATCCTTAAAGCCCAAATTTCTAAAGCCACCTTACTGATGATTCTTGACAGAATAAACTTAGAGGTGTGTGGTAATTAATTTCTCTAGAGAGAGATTCAAATTGATTATTGACTTAATTTTATTCAATTGTATTATATGCAATCAGAATACATGTGATAAATATTTTATAATTCCTCATTAAATAAACTCTCCTTCATAACATTGCACAATATTTTAAATATTTCCTTATTTTTTGGAAAACTTTATTCTTTTCTAATCATCTGAAATCATGCAAAATAGTAAAGAAGACAACATTCATTGCATATTATATTTGGAAGCTTTATGTTCATTATCTCATTTTATTCTCATTTAATATCTGTTAACAGTCTCATTTTACAGATGCAGAAACCAGGCTAAGTAGCTTATTAGTATGCCTTACAATATATCATGTTGAAAAAGGTAATCCTTATCCATGTTTAATTGTTTCTCTTGGTTTTATTTCTCCTACCATCTGAAGTGTAGTTATCAATAGATATTTTATGTTAATCTGGCCTCAAACAAATAAGATGTCTGTCCCTAATCTAACTCAAGAAGTTTATTACACAAACTGTCCAATATCAGTTGTCCCAAAGCCTAGGACTAAATGTAGAACTTCAAAGTGCCACATTAGTCAAAACAATGTTCCTCCTTTAATTACTTATATTTCTTAGATTTCTGTATTTAGATCTAATTTAAAGAATATACCCCAAGAGATTAAAAAAAATGACAAAAGAGAATGGGTAGGTTTTAAACATTGTACTCTACACTCAGTAATAAACAAAACAAAACAGAACAACAACAACAACAACAAAACAAACATTTACAATCTCATGAGAAAAATCAATGGCTTTTCTTTTTTCCCAAAAATGCTTATTCACTAATTGGCACAATAGACTCCCACCAGGATTCTCCATCAGGAGGTGTGTGAATATAAAATCAGCAGGGTGAAGTTGAGGAGTAAAAGAAATATAATTTGAGATAAAAATACATTTTCTTCAAAACACATTATAAATCTTTGAGCATTCCCTGAGTTCCTAATCCCACTTGGCCAGATAATTTGGAATTCTTTAATTGTTCTCATAGTAAACTTCAAATCAAAATCAAGTGTTTACCAAACTTGAGGCTTCAACTTCATCCTTCCACTGTACATGATTTTGGGTAACTGGATAAATTCAGATAATGAAATTAGGTTTTAGCTTTCATTATGAACTATTTGCAATAGGGAAGGAAAAGAAAGGAAAGGAGTGAATGACTTTATCATTAAATGTAAAGTAATGAATTCATAGTGTCCAGAATTTAAAATCAAATACTGTAGAAGTTCAAAGGTGTGGATTTATTAAATTTTACAGGTTTGGGGATCACAAAAAGTGGAGACTGGATTTCCCTTAAATAGAATTAACACCTCAGGGTACCTGGGTGGCTCAGTCGGTTAAGCGTCTGCCTTCAGCTCAGGTCATGATCCCAGGGACCTGGGATCAAGCCCTGTGCCCAGGGTCCTGGATTGAGCCCTGTGGCTGGCTCCTGCTCAGCAGGCAGTCTGATTCTCCCTCTGCCCCTGCCCCTGCTCATGGTCTCTCTCTCCCTCCCAAATAAATAAATAAAATCTTAAAAAAAAAAATAGAATTAGGAAGGAAAGATGGCAGAGGAGTAGGGTACCCTATTTCAACTGGTCCCCGGAATTGAGCTGGATATCTACCAGACCACTCTGAGCACCCACGAAATCAGCCTGTGATGTAAGAAGATATGGATCTCTAAAAACAGAATATCGCAGGCAGTTGGTTTTGAGGTACGAAGTGGGGAGCCCTGATTCCACAGGCAGATATTGGCGGATAAATGGCAGCGGGAGGGTGTCTGGCCATGGGGATCCTACACCACCGGTGAGTGACAGCCTCGTGCACTGGGGACGGGGCACAGACTCGCAGACCGGTGGCAGCGTGGAAAGGACTTTAGGGCAGCCCCCAGGGCGGAAACTGGAGCGGCGGCATCACGCGTGTGAACTGGGAGCTGCTGGCAGTTTTAGAAGCACAAAAGGCAGAGATGTGCCCCAACCTGGAGGCAGGACTGGGGGTGCTGCGGAGGGGCGTACAACCCAGGACGCTGCAGTTTATAGAAGCATGGACAGAAATGGAGACTGTGTGGCCAGGAGAGCTCACTGAAGAACAGACTGCGGTCTCTGCTCTGAGGCAGAGGGTTGGAAACAGTCTCTTCTGCTCTGACTCGCGGAAGAGATATGGAAAGCCACCAGGGAAAGCCGCCAAAGAACAAAAGCCCCCAAAACTGATTCCCACTGAGCCCATCCCCTGCCACAGGGGGGCAGGGCAACTCCACCCAAACAGGGTTGCCTGAGTAACAGCATGGCAGGCCCCTCCCCCAGAAGACAGGCTGGGAAAACAAGAGGCCAGCAACCTGAAGGTCCCAAGAAAACAGGTGCATCTTGCTTGGGTTCTGGTCAATAATTTGGACTCTATACATTTCCTCAAACACCCATCAACAGAATGACTAGGAGGAGGAGCACCCAAAACAGAAAAGACTCAGAGATTATGACTTATGCTGCAGATTTACAAATGGATGCAGATATAACCAAGATGTCGGAGATGGAATTCAGGCTAGCAATTGTGAAGACAATGGCTAAAATGGAGAAATCAATTAATGGCAACATAGAGTCTCTAAGTGCAGAAATGAAAGCTGGATTGGCAGAATTTAAAAATGCTATCAATGAGATCCAATCCAATCTAGATAATCTAACAGCTAGGGTAACTGAGGCAGAAGAATGAATAAGCGACCTGGAAGACAATGTAATAGATAAAAAGGGAAAAGAGGAGGCCAGGGAAAAACAACTCAGAATCCATGAAAATAGAATCAGAGAAATAAGTGACACCATGAAGCATTCCAATGTCAGAATAATTGGAATCCCAGAGGGAGTGGAGAGAGAGAGAGAGGACTAGAAGATATATTTGAGCAAATTGTAGCTGAGAACTTCCCTAATCTGGGGAATGAAACAAACATTCACGTCCTAGAGGCAGAGAGGACCCCTCCCATGATCAAGGAAAACAGGCCAACACCCCAGCATGTAATAGTAAAACTTGCAAATCTTAGAATCAAGGAAACCATCTTAAGGGCAGTTAGGAGGAAGAGATTCCTTACATACAGAGGGAGGAACATCAGAATAACATCAGACCTATCCACAGAGACCTGGCAAGCCAGAAAGGCCTGGCAAGACATTCAGGGTACTAAATGAGAAGAACATGCAGCCAAGAATACTTTATCTGGCAAGGCTGTCATTTAGAATGGATGGAGAGATGCAGAGCTTCCACGACCAGCAGAAACTGAAGGAATATGTGACCACTAAGCCGGCCCTGCAAGAAATATTAAGTGGGTTTCTATAAAAGGAGAAAGACCCCAAGAGAGATATAGTACAGAAATTTACAGGGACAATCTATAAAAACAACGCCTTCACAGGCAACATGATGACAATTAACTCATATCTTTCAATAATCACTCTCAACGTGAATGGCCTAAATGCTCTCATAAAATGGCACAGGGTTGCAGATTGGATAAAAAGATAGGACCCCTCCATATGCTGCCTACAAGAGACTCATTTTGAACCTAAAGATACATCCAGACTGAAAGTGAAGGGATGAAGATCCATCTTCCATGCCAGCAGACCTCAAAAGAAAGCTGGGGTAGCAATTCTTATATCAGAGAAATTAGATTTTAAACTGAAGTCTGTAATTAGAGACACAGAAGGTCACTATATCATTCTTAAAGGGTCTATCCAACAAGATTTAACAATTGAAAATATCTATACCCCCAACATGGGAGCAGCCATCTACATAAGCCAACTGTTAACCAAAATAAAGAGTCATATTGATAACAATACGTTAATTGTAGGAGACCTCAATACTCCACTCTCAGCAATGCACAGATCATCTAAGCAGAAAATCAACAAGGAAACAAGAGCTTTGAATTATACACTGGACCAGATGGACCTCATAGATATTTACAGACCATTCCACCCTAAAACAACAGAATACTCATTCTTCTCGAGCACACATGGAACTTTCTCCAGAATAGACCACATACTGGGTCACAAATCAGGTCTCAACTGATACCAAAAGATTGAGATTATTCCCTGCATATTCTCAGGCCACAATGCTTTAAAACTGGAACTCAATCACAAGAAAAAATTTGGCAGAAATTCAAACACTTGGAAGCTAAAGACCACTCTGCTCAAGAATGTTTGGGTCAAACAGGAAATCAAAAAAGAACTTAAACAATTCATGGAAATCAATGAGAATGAAAACACATCGGTCCAAAACCTATGGGATACTGAAAAGGTGGTCCTAAGGGGGAAATACATAGCCATTCAAGCCTCACTCAAAAAATTAGAAAAACACCAAATTCACCCACTAACTCTACACCTTAAAGAACTAGAGAAAAAGCAACAAACGATGCCTAAGCCACAAATTAGAAGAGAAATAATTAAAATTAGAGGAGAAATCAATGAATTAGAAACCAGAAACACAGTAGATCAGATCAACGAAACTAGAAGCTGGTTCTTTGAAAGAATTAATAAGATTGATAAACCACTGACCAGACTTATCCAAAAGAAAAGAGAAAGGACCCAAATTAATAAAATTATAAATGAAAGGGGAGAGATCACGACTAACACCAAGGAAATAGAAACAATTATTAGAAATTATTATCAACAACTATATGCCAATAAACTGAGCAATCTGGATGAAATGGAGGCCTTCCTGGAAACCTATAAGCTGCCAAGACTGAAATAGGAAGAAACTGACAACCTGAATAGGCCAATAAGCAGTAACGAGATTGAAGCAGTGGTCAAAAACCTCCCAAAAAACAAGAGTCCAGGGGATTCCCTGGGGAATTCTACCAAACATTCAAAGAAGAAATAATACCTATTCTACTGAAGATTTTTCAAAAGAATAGAAACAGAAGGAAAGCTTCCAGACTCATTCTATGAGGCCAGCATTACCTTAAACCCCAAACCAGGCAAAGACCCCATCAAAAAGGAGAATTTCAAACCGATATCCCTGATGAATATGGATTCCAAAATCCTCAACAAAATCCTAGCTAAAAGGATCCAACAATACATTAAAAGGATCATCCACCATGACCAAGTAGGATTTATCCCCAGGATGCAAGGGTGGTTCAACATTCACAAATCAATCAATGTGATAGAACACATTAATAAGAGGAGGTAGAAGAATCCTCTCAGTTGATGCAGAAAAAGCATTTGACAAAATAAAACATCCTTTCCTGATTAAAACTCTTCAGTGTATAAGGATAGAGGGAACATTCCTCAAGTTCATAAAATCCATCTATGAAAAACCCACAGTGAATATCATCCTCAATGGGGAAAAGCTGAGAGCCTTTCCATTAAGATCAGGAACACGTCAAGGATGCCTACTCTCGCCACTGTTGTTCAACATAGTACTAGAAGTCCTAGCAACAGCAATCAGACAACAAAAAGAAATAAAAGTATTCAAATTGGCAAAGAAGAAGTCAAACTCTCTCTTTTTGCAGATGACATGATACTTTATGTGGAAAACCCAAAAGACTCCACCCCTAAATTACTAGAACTCATACAGCAATTCAGTAATGTGGCAGGATACAAAATCAATCCACAGAAATCAGTTGCTTTCTTATACACTAACAACGCAACTGTGGAAAGAGAAATTAGAGAAATGATTCCATTTACAATAGCACCAAAAACCATAAGATACCTCGGAATAAACCTAACCAAAGAGGTAAAGGATCTATACTCTAGGAACTACAGAACACTCATGAAAGAAATTGAAGAAGACACAAAAAGATGGAAAAATATTCCATGCTCATGGATCGGAAGAATAAACATTGTTAAAATGTCTATGCTACCCAGGGCAATCTATACCTTCAATGCCATCCCGATCAAAATTCCAATGACATTTTTTCAAAGTGCTGGAACGAACAATCCTAAAATTTGTATGTAATCAGAAAAGACCCCGAATCACCAAGGAAATGTTGAAAAAGAAAAACAAAGCTGGGGGCATCACGTTGCCTGATTTCAAGCTATATTACAAAGCAGTGATCACCAAGACAGCATGATACTGGCACAAAAACAGACATATAGACCAATGGAACAGAATAGAGAACCCAGATAGGGACCTTCAACTCTATGGTCAAATAATCTTTGACAAAGCAGGAAAAAATATGCAATGGAAAAAAGACAGTCTCTTCAATAAATGGTGCTGGGAAAATTGGACAGCCACATGCAGAAGAATGAAACTCGACCATTCTCTAACACCATTCACAAAGATAAACTCCAAGTGGATGAAAGACCTCAATGTGAGACAGGAATCCATCAAAATCCTAGAGGAGAACATAGGCAGTAACCTCTTTGACATCGCCCACAGCAACTTCTTTCAAGATACATCTCCAAAAGCTAGTGAAACAAAAGCAAAAATGAACTTTTGGGACTTCATCAAGATAAAAAGCTTCTGCACAGCAAAGGAAACAGTCAACAAAACAAAGAGGCAACCCACAGAATGGGAGAAGATATTTGCAAATGACACTACAGATAAAGGGCTCGTATCCAAGATCCAGAAAGAACTTCTCAAACTCAACACCCGAAAAACAAATAATCAAGTCAAAAGTGGGCAGAAGTTATGAAAAGACACTTCTCTGAAGAAGACATACAAATGGCTAACAGACACATGAAAAAATGTTCATCATCATTAGCCATCAGGGAAATTCAAATCAAAACCGCATTGAGATACCACCTTACACCACTTAGAATGGCAAAAAGGGACGGGGAGAGAAACAACAAATGTTGGAGAGGTTGTGGAGAAAGGGGAACCCTCTTACACTGTTGGTGGGAATGCAAGTTGGTACAGCCACTTTGGAAAACAGTGTGGAGGTTCCTCAAAAATTTAAAAATAGAGCTACCCTATGACCCAGCAATTGCACTCCTGGGTATTTACCCCAAAGACACAGATGTAGTGAAAAGAAGGGCCATATGCACCCCAATGTTCATAGCAGCAATGTCTGCAATAGCCAAACTGTGGAAAGAGCCAAGATGCCCTTCAACAGATGAATGAATAAAGAGGATGTGGTCCATATATACAATGGAATATTACTCAGCCATCAGAAAGGATGAATACCCAACTTTTACATCAACATGGATGGGACTGGAGGAGATTATGCTAAGTGAAATAAGTCAAGCAGAGAAAGTCAATTATCATATGGTATCACTTATTTGTGGAACATAAGAAATAGCATGGAGGACATGAGGAGAAGGAAGGGAAAAATGGGGGGGGGATTGGAGGGAGAGACTATGGACCCTGAGAAACAAACAGGGTTTTAGAGGGGAGGGGGGAAGAGGGGATTGGTTAGCCTGGTGATGGGTATTAAGGAGTGCACGTACTGCATGGAGCACTGGGTGTTATACGAAAACAATGGATCATGGATCACCACATCAAAAACTAATGATGTATTGTATGGTGACTAACATAACATAATAAAATAAAAAAAAATAGAATTAACACCCCTATCCATTACACTTTATCTTCATTAAGACTTTTTAAAATTTATTTTTATTTTTTATTATGTTATGTTAGTCACCATACAATACATCATTAGTTTTTGATAAGGCTTCTTGAATGCTTGCTTGTATCATCACAATGGCTATAAAAACTTGAGGACAACTCAAGATTCATTTCTAATTCCAAAATCCCTCATCCATTTGTTAGATTTTCAAAGGCAAAGATTGCACTTTATTCATTTCAGAACTATTGTCCCTTTAATGGATGGTAACTTTTATAAAGCAGAACCACAGCAAATGCTTATTAAAGTTCAAACATACTTTGCATAATTCAGAGGTGCAGTACCTAAAGCAGATGGTGAACATTTTTATTAAGACAAATTTTAGAGTTTTAGGGTCACAGAAAAATTGAGGGGGAAAGTACAGAGATTTCTCATATCCCCCTGCCTCCACACATGCATAGCCTCCCCTATTATCAACATCTCCCACCAGAGTGGTACATATGTTACAATTGATGAACCTACATTGACCTGTCACAATCACCCAAAGTCCATAGTTTACCTTAGGGTTCATCTTGGTTCTGTACATTCTTTGGGTTTGGATAAATGTGAAATGACATAAATCTATTACTATAATATCATACAGAGCATTTTCCTACAAATCCTTCATGTTCCACCTATTTATCTCCCCTCTTCCCATCAACTACTAGCAACCACTGATTTTTTTAACTGTCTCCATAGTTTTGCCTTTTCTAAAATGTCATATAGTTAGAATCACACAGTATAGTACCCTTTCCAGATTGGCTTCTTTCCCTTAGTAATATGCATTTAAGTTTTCTCCAGGTCTTTTCATGGCTTGATAGCTCATTTCTTTTTAGTGCTGAATAGTATTTTGTCATCTGGGTATACCAGAGTTATTGATACATTGACCTATCAAAGGACATCTTGGTTCCTTTCAAGTTTTGTCAATTATGAAAAAAGCTTCTATAAATATCATGTGCAGGTTTTTGTGTAGAGATGTTTCCAGCGCCTTTAGGTAAATACCAAAGAGTGGGGTTGCTGGATCATATGGGAAGAGCATATTTAGTTTTGTAAAAGCCACCAAACTCTCTTCCAAAGTGGATGTACCATGTTGCATTCCCACTAGCAACGAATGAGAGTTCCTGTTATTCCACATCCTCGTCAACATTTGGTGGTGTCAGTGTTCTGGATTTGGGGTATTCTAATGGGTGTGTAGTAGTATCTCATTGTTTTTTTCAATTTGCATTTCCCTGATGGCATAGGATGTGGAGCACCTTTCCATATGCTTCTTTGTCACCTGCATACTTTTTTGATGAGGTGTCAACTTCATGGAAGTAACACAAATTCAATTCTGTCTGATTCCAAAGCCCATGCTACAATTTTTATGCTTAAATGACTTCTATTTGTAAACCAGAAATGACACAGGTGTCTAAGTCTGACTAAACCTAACACATGTAGGCATATTTTCTAAAATTAAAATATAAACGTTCCTCTGAATTACGAAACAGTAGGTTCAGAGCTGATTACCAGCACATTTTTGTTTCATATGGTTACCTAGTCAGCAGGTTTGAACCTAATTGAAAGCTAACCACTGGTTGTCTAAGGACGGGATTGGTGTGCAGTGCAGTGCAAAGGGCCAGGATGGATAGGATAACATCTGAGCATGAGGAAAATTTTGGGAATGATGAGTGTCTGATTCCCTTCATATGACATGATGGAATAAGCAAGACATTAGGACAGAAAATAGATTAGTGATTGCCAGTGTTTGGTGATGGTTGGAGAGAATGACTACAAAGGGGTAAGATAGAATAAGTTTGGGTAATGGAACTGTCCTATACCTTGATTTCATGGTGAATAGTATAGGATGTGACTTAGTACTGTATCTTAAAAAGAGTAATTGTTACTGTATATAAATTATACGTCAACAAAACATACACATATTCTTTAAAAATCTGAGATATAAGGCTAATGGAAGAGAAGGCCAAGCGTATTTATTAGTTACTGTGTTCTCCTTCTGTTAGTTTACCAGGGCTGCCATAACGAATTACCACAAATTCAATGATTTAAAACAACAGGAATTTATTCTCTTGTAGTTCTGGAGGCTAGAAGTCTGAAGTTCAGTTAGGTATCAGCTGGAATGTGCTCCCTCTGGATGCTCTAGGACACTAGTTTTAGAATTTAGGGCCCACCCTAATTTGGTATAATTTCATCTTAACCAATTACATCTATAAGGACTCTATTCCATATATGGTCACATTCTGTCATTTCAGGTGGACATGAATTGGGGGGGGCGACACTATTCAACCTACTACACCACTCATGGAGATGATATAGTTTTAATTATATTTTGGCATGGCAATTTTATGTAGATATTTCCAAGTATTTTTCTATACAATTATCTTGAGAAAAATTTGGATGGCTGAGATTCTTGTATCCAAATTGTGTATAACAAATTTTAAATTGATCAGGGATATGAACAAGAAAGCTAGGCTCAGCATCCAAATGAAGCAGCTGGGGCACATTTGGTGAAAGAAAAAATCTTCTATGCAGAAATTGCAAGAATATTTCAAATAATGCTAGTCCTCTTTTTTTTTTTTAAGATTTATTTATTTGTTTGAGAGAGAGAATGAGACAGAGAGAGAGAGCATGAGAGGGGGGAGGATCAGAGGGAGAAGCAGACTCCCTGCTGAGCAGGGAGTCCAATGCGGGACTCGATCCCAGGACTCCAGGATCATGACCTGAGCCGAAGGCAGTCGCTTAACCAACTGAGCCACCCAGGTGCCCCATGCTAGTCCTCTTTATGAAAATGTCAGAGGACCACTTTATATTTGGTTAGAATTTCTGTGTAGCTTTTGTCTAGAAGCAATAATTCCAGCAGTGCTGGTTCAAATGGTTTCATCTGCCAATTTCCCCAAATCCCTTCTGGTTCTAGTACTCTGGCAAAATCCATGCAGGAAAAATAATTATGGTTACATAACCCATCCCTGAGTAATACAGATAAGCTTACTTTTTGATAAGAATATCAACATTTCCTTATATTCATCAAATAGTCACAGATTCATTTTGCCTAAAAATTCTGCACTAATTCTTCATCTTTGGCCAATAGCATGAAGCAGAAGTGATACTCTGTCAATTCCCAGCTTGGGTTTCAAATGGTTATGTGCTTCCCTTTGTCTCCTGGAACCAAGCTAAACAAATTGGGGCAAGCCTGCTGTATGATGAGAAACATACTGCCTATTCACCCCATCATTTTCATTGACAATCACTTCCCAGATATGTTAGTAAGGCCATCCTTGTCAAGCAGGCTCCCGCCAAGCTGCCCCCTGAGAATACGAATAAGTCCAACCAAGAACACCCAAGCCTGGCCCAGATCAGCAGAACTGCCCTACTTGCTCAAAGACATATAAGCAAAAACAAATGTGTTAAGGCAGAGTTTTTACTGTGATTTGTTGGTAGTGATACATATTGATACAATTGGGTTAAGAAATATCTATAAGAATATAAAAGAATATTTGATGAGTCCCTGCTAGGTCAATATGCATCCATATTTTATTTTAGTAGAAGAGATATACTGGGAGTCATTAACAATTAATCAAATCAAACTTTTCATATTAATTCTTTCCTAAGCCAGTATACCTAATGGTCAGGCATTTGTTTTTCATTGTATATTTGTCATTTGATTTTTATTAAATTGAGATTCTGGAAAGTATTTAAGTTGAAAACATAGTATCAATTTGTTTTCTACTTTATTGTGCATTTTCTTTTATTGTTCAAAATATGACCACACAGAAAGGACTGAATGTTCACTCTGACAATATCCACCTGAAACATGCAATGAAGGCCATCAATATATTTCATTTAGTTTATGGAATGAAAAGGTTGTCATGAATGATAGAACCTACAATCTTTCATGAAATCAATTGTGTCTCTTTGATTTTCTTTTCTTTCTAATCATTTAGAGTGTTTGGCTAATTCTCTTTGCCTTTCACTGTACACCTGTAATCTCTCCAGTCAAAGAATATTATTGGGGTTGTGTTTATTTTCAAGCAATTTATTTGCACCTTTCAGTTCATGTCAAAATTGTAACATCTAAATTGTTTTCTATCTACCTTAATTCTAAAGGATTTTTTTTGCCACAAATTATGCCTTCCACCTACCTTCCTGAACAAAGCAGAACACAAAATTCACCAACATTTTGAAGAAAAATCATTCAGTTCATTGCAATTGTTAAGTCATTTCATGATAACAATTCTGGGAATAAAGCATAACCTCCTCTAGGTCTGCATGTGAAATAATTACCGCTGGGGAGCTGACCTTCTTTGCAGAATGGCATTTCATGATATTATTTATTAACAAGGGCTTTTCAGATATAAAATGAAGATGCACAATAATGGCAGATTGCTGATAGTGATACTATGAAGTCATACTAGTTTTCTTTTTTTTTTAATGCAGGAAATATGGAGGTTTCTGAGAAAATAAGATTGACATTGATATTCAAAGGCTTCACCCTGTGTTAGTAGTTCAAATCAAAGCCACACAATGCTTAAAGGTCAATTGCTCTTTGGCAATTATGGCTTGACAAATAGACTGACCTGTTCTGATTCCAGAAGTCCATGTATCTCTCTCATATTTGACATTAATTGGCCCTTCGGTGGCTTTACAGAGGCCAGTAGTTGAATAAATTTTGGAGAATGAGCTTCTTCTCTACCACAGACACTGTTCTTTGCTTTATTAGTAGACACAACTCAAACATGTTCTGCCTTATTACTATCAGCAAAGCATAAAAAGAATGAAACTTTCTGAGGTAAAGTAATGAAAATGGAGGACAACAACAATAAGAAAACCTCATTTTCAATCATGATCCTTCTAAGGTTATATCAATCACCTGCCTCAATTCTCCATAAAATTTATGGGAATACTTTCAAACCCTATTTGTTCTTCCTAAGATTAAAATCCTCTATTATAGGTCCTGTAAATTTCAACACCTTTCTTCCAATCTTATTTTTACAAAAAATAAAATAATCCAAGTATATCCCCAAGTCATTTTATTCTTTTTTGTCTTTCTGTGACAACTATCATCTCTAGCAATTTTAATTCTGCCATTGTAGTCCAGATATGGCTCTAGAAAATGCAGATTAATTTGGGAGACTGGAAATGGAAATTTGGGGCAAAATTCCTCCTTTACTGATAGCAGTTCTATGAAGGGAACTTGAAAGATCCCCGAGGGTTGGTCTCAGTCCAGTTTTCCTACCCACAAGGCTGAGTCACCTTTGCTTGATCCAAGATGCTTTGTGTCAAAGTGTAACAGGTTTTGCTAAGGCACACTTATGAAGCTACATTACCCTAATTACATGTCTCAGGCTACTGCCTTTAGAAAAAAAAGTGATACCTGTAACATGGGATATGTTTGATCATTTCCCTTCCGTTCTCTAAAAGCTACCCAGTTATTTCTTGCCATACATTTATCATCTTTTTTCCCCTTCTGGCTACTGTTTTTTTGTTTGTTTGTTTGTTTTTCTGATTATATTCAGCATCATGCTCTTATTTAAAAAGTGTTTTTTAAAGTTTTGTATCTTAAATGACTTTTCCTTAAAGTATTTTCTCTTAACTTTGAGTGTTTCTCTAACTTATTTAACATTCTATGAACATTTAAGAAACAGAAAACAAATGAAATGATAATTTAGGATGTTACTCTGAGGTGGAGCAGTTATATTATATGAATAAGAGAGTGAAATTTAGGTTGTTTGAGACAGTAGCAGGATAAATGTAATGATTAACAATCAAAAGTTATGACCTGGTGAAGATCTAGTAATAAAAATACATCCAGATGAAACAGAGTATGCTTAGAGTAACATAGGATATATGAAGTTCCGAATACAGTTTCTGAGAATTACTCAACAAATGAGGCAAATGGGGAATTCAGAAGCTGAGATATAGAGGCATATAAAAGTTAATGCTTTCGGGCACCTGGGTGGCTCAGTTGGTTAAGCGACTGCCTTCAGCTCAGGTCATGATCCTGGAGTCCCTGGATCGAGTCCCGCATTGGGCTCCCTGCTCAGCAGGGAGTCTGCTTCGTCCTCTGACCCTATCCCCTCTCGTGTTCTCTCTCTCTCAAATAAATAAATAAAATCTTAAAAAAAAAAAAGTTAATGCTTTCATTACATCTGATCCAACAGAGGAGAAAATATCCAACAGAAAGGGTAGAATGGGCTAATCTTCAGTAGGAAACTAGGAGTAAAAAAAGGGAGGTAAACTAGGAGTAAAGACACAGTTGTTAAAATTCCAGATCAATCACTTATTCTTTGTCCTGAAAAACTTTCATGTAAAAAAAATGCTAAAAAGATGGTGATTCTGGGTCTCTGTTGAATATCATTGTAACATTTGAATGAAAGTTTTATAGAATATGAACATATCAACCAAAGGAAGTTGGAGACATATAAATTCACACACATATATTTATATATGTTATATATAGAAATATATATGATATGTGAAGATATTTCCATATATATATTTAGAGGAGGGAGGGGAGAGGAAGGAAGGGGATAATAAATTCCTATTGTCTTTTTTTTTAGTAAATATGTGCAATGTTGTAAACAATTGTGAAATATCTTCCACTACCCATTAGAGATTTACAACTTGAGGGAGGATAAATTATCATGTGCTTTGGCATGTATTTTGGGAATGTTTATACAAAATGTATAATCTGAATTGCACATTTCTTTCAAAAAATAGTAATTCATTTAAAAGTAGTACCTTGGCCTTCTTGATTCTACCTAAGGCACACCTAAAAGTAGAGTTTCTATATCTTAGCTGAAAGGTGGTATTCCTCTTTGTGTAACTCATTCAACAACTTAGAGTCAAATCTATGAAAGATTATAGAAAAACTGTACAAATTCACTTTATGGAGCTGGGTTAGAATTCCCAAATTTAATATGGTTCCTGTTTGTACTGCAGTTTGTGGTAATGTGTATCATAAATAAGATCAGTCTTTAGTTCAATTGAGTTACCATTCTTAATTCTGCATCTTTCACCTATAATCTGCAAGCACTTCCTAGAATGGCCATTTACAGGTCACTCAATGCAATTAAGGGAAGTCATAATTTGATACACAAATTAAAATACATCTAACTCCACATAAACCAATGATATTCAGCTTTTCAAATTCTCTCAAATGTAATATATCAGGTAATTTTTATTTTTATTTTTTATTATTTTAGCACAGAAAAATTTTGAAAAAACACCTTTTGAAAGGTGTTCTTTCGTTACTGTTGCTGCTATGGGTAGGAACTTACCCAAAGAACAATGCTAGCTCTATACTCAAGAATTCACAATGTTTTTCAAATATTTACGTTAGTAGACATGAAGAATACTCTTACTTAGTTGCTACTTTAAACATGTTAACAGAGGAACAGGACCGTTTCAATACCCTGATAGAATACAGAGCCTTACTTAACCCAATTAGCCAGTCATGCGTATTTAGTAAGTGTTTAAATACATCTACTGTATCAAAAACACAGAATTAGATTCTGAGGGCATTAAGAGAGGATGAAAACACCATTTTTCTTTTATCCTTGCTTACGTAGAATAACACTAGTTAATATATAAAAACACAACTTAACGATACCTATTTGTGATGGAAAAAATCACACCTCTGCCAATATCAACACAGTTGTTAGTTCGCTTGAACAAGAAACTTACCTTCTTTGTTTCCTCGATTACAATTCATTTGTCTTATAAATATTTCTTCAATATATAAAGCTTACAGTGTAATCAGGAAGTTTCTAAATTCCATTAAATTGAAACACTTTAAGGGATTCTATGGACCTTAACAAAAAATAACATATGTATATTTACATCCGCTCCTATGAGGGATGTAATTATTCAGAGTCCAGTGGTATCACCCTTAGGTGAACACTTCTCTCTTGCCTGAGATTCCTTCCTGTCTGATCCTGCCCATATGTAACTTAGAGTATGTCTACTTTGCTATGAAAGCACTATGCTCATTTTTACGTGAACACCTTCAACAAAACAGAGGCTATATTTCTTGAATGTGGAATTGTTAATATGCACTATAGTGATGGCAATAATGAATATAAAATTTATAATTGAGTTAATTATGTTTTCCTTTCTAAATAAAGCTAACTTTTCATTGCCCAACTTACAAATCATGAGATAAATTCAATCATAATTAAAATATGAAAGAAATTAGAATTATAAAAATTAATGAATTCTAGTAGACTATTTGAAATCAAACACAAATTAAGACTACCAAGAAACAAAATCAAAAACCATTGCAAATGTTATCATTTAAGACCCAGGGACAAATCAATATCTCTTCTCAGAGAACAGCACAAATAGCTTAAGTCATTAAACTGTCTGGATATAACTCCAAATATAACTTAATAAAATATGTTGGAAGAGAATTAAGATATCCAAGTTACTTTTCCAAGTACAACTGTACTTGAGGGGACAATCAATCACATCCAGTTGTGGTATTCTTCATTCCAACAAAAGTCTGTGGCAGAGAAGCAAGATGGACAAATTAGCCTCTTGTTTTATGGAATAACACACTGGATGTGGAGTAGTTGACAAGTGCATGGGCTGTGTGTGCTTGTGTGTGTGTGCATGTCTGTACATGTGACATGTTTGAATTTTCTTTAAAATTAACAAGCTAGGCGCACCTGGGTGGCTCAGTTGTTGAGCATCTGCCTTCAGCTCAGGTCATGATCCCGGGGTCCTGGATCGAGCCTTGCATCGGGCTCCCTGCTCCATGGGAGGCCTGCCTTTCCCTCTCCCACTCCCCCTGCTTATGTTCCCTCTCTCACTGTCTCTCTCTGTCAAAAAATAAATAAAATCTTTTAAAAATAAATAAATAAATAAAATTAACAAGCTAGTCTTCTGATATCTTCAATGTATCTGTTTCTTCTTAGTCATCAAAAACATAGCTTTATCATAAATCCATTGAGCTTCAAGTCCAACTTCAACAGAATGTAAACCTTAAAAAAGACGACATTAGCATCACATATTTTAAAGCCAAAACTTTTCAGGAGGTGAGAGGTGAAGAGACAGAATAAACCTGGTAATTCTCACCCAGAGATAGAACTGCTCAGTGACCTTAATACTAAAAGAGGTCTCTGGGTGGAAGAAAGGATTAGAACTCATCTTTGCAATTTCACTTGACTGACACATCTGTCAGTGTCTTTTATGATCCAGGTGACCCACCTTGACAGAAAGCCCAACTCTATTTCCAGGATCTAATGAACAGCTGCTATGTTGTACTTCTAAAGTTAGCAGCACTCTTACCTTTAATATTGTGGGTTAAACAGGACAGAAGCAAGTGTTGGATGAGGCTATGGTTTTTGTTTTGTCACCAAGGGTGATCTTATTACTTGTCTTTCAGCTGTTGGAAGAAAAACTTAAAAATGATTTTTAAACTTTTCATAGTTTGCCTGTAACTTTGACCCTACAGGATGAGAAACGGCTGCAATATTGTTCAAGATTATTGTCATTTGACAATTTCTGCCAAAATAGCAAAGATTCTAAGTGTCTCTGTCTGCCCTTGATGTGGATAAATCTGCAGGCTTTTATTCCCACTGGAAACAATTCCAAAGAAATTTAATCATATTTAATATTTTAAGACTAATTAATTACAGTAGGATTTAGGTTATAGCTGGTAGTTAGAGTGATTGATACAGAAGTTCATTCTCTACAAAGGGCTGGATAAGTTTTTTTCTGTGCAAACTGAAGATACAGCAAAATAATTCTACTTCAGGTACATTTTTATTTCTCTTGAGGCAGCTATTGTAGCAGATGAAGCTTACATCATGACCAACCCTTTGGCTAAAGATAAAACTCTTTTTAGTAGACATGCTACATGGGTATTATTTAGCTCTTTTTTTTCTCTTCTATCATTTTCCATTTCAAAGATTGTCCTTAACTCCCAGAAAACTGTATATCACTGTCTTCTCTACTACAGTGGTTCTCCAACTAAGCTGTGGGGAAGTCATTTGATTCTTTTCTCTTGAAATGAACTTGAAAAATCAGCTCAACTGGACTGAGATAAACTAGTCACTTGGATTATGAGAGGAAGTAAAAGGTGTTGAGGAGATTTTTACCTAGGGTCAACACACTATGAAAATTCAGAAAAGGACAATTACACTGAGCTTTCCTAAATTTCCCCTGCAGAATCTCTATCTAATATTTGTTCTCCATGAGCTATTGCCTATAAATTGGTTACTACACTTCCAGGTTATTTTTAAAGTGTATTTACCCTAGTAGAGGCCCTTGGAGGCTCCAGTATACTTGGGTAAAGTTCTTTGATGACAGAGGCCAACTAACTGGACTTCTTAGTACTTAAGGTCTAATTTTCCCTGTGGAAAAAAGTACTCCTTTTATTTTTTTAAAGACTTTATTTATTTGTTTGACAGAAAGAGAGACAGTGAGAGAGGGAACACAAGCAGGGGGAATGGAAGAGGGAGAGGCAGGCTTCTCACTAAGTGGGGAGCCTGATATGGGGCTCGATCCCAGGACCTGGGATCATGACCTAAGCCGAAGGCAGACGCTTAATGACTGAGCTACCCAGGCACCCCAAAAGTACTCCTTTTAAAGAATATACTACTCTAAGACCCATACCTTTACTCGACTTGCAGAAATGTATGGAAAACAAGTGCTTAAATTCTAGATTTATTTTAAAACCATTTCCTCTCAGAATGAATGTAGAACCAATTTCACATCCTTCTGGAAGTCATGAGAAATGAAGAGGGTAAAGGGGGTTAGTTTATATTTTATATTTTATTTATAATTATGTATTTAACAAATCACCAGGTTGGTATCTTTGCAAAATAAAAGTCATAGATGATTTAAAAATATAATACTACTTTGAATGAGTGGAGATCATAGCAAAACAATTTGTTGTATTCATGCCATTTTGAGAGTGGCTTACTTTTCAGATAATCAAGAAATTAAATAAATACATTCTTTTTATATTTGCAGTTATTTAGGAAGCACTATAGTCATGATACTAATAATACCAAATATTTATTAAGCATTTCTTAATTGTCAGGCATTACATTAAGAATTTTCTAAGCATTGACTTGTGGTATCTGCCAATTTCATTATGAAGTAAATAATCCTTATATTAAAGATGATAAAATTGAGGCTTAGACATATTAAGCAGTATATTCCACATTCATAGAGCAAGAAAATGGCAGAGCTGATTTTGAACCTTAGTGGTTGGGACTTCAGGTGCTATGATGTCTCTCTGTATGCCATGTGTGGATATCCAAAACTTCAAAATGTAGGGAGATATCTACTTTTGTGGGGCTAACTGTGCTTGGGAAGAAGAAAAGATTAATAGGAGATAATAGAAAACTATAAGTGATATGTCAGAGAAAAGTACATAGTATTATGTGAGAAAACAAAGGAATACCTAACCAAGGCTTAGGCTTAAGAAGAATGCTCAAGAAAAGAGACATTTATGCCAAGAACCAAAGGATGAGCATGATCAGCCAATGGACTAGTGGTAGTGGTGGGGGAAGGGCAGGGTTGTTTGTATTAGTCAGGGTCCAAAAGAAAATGGATAGTATCTACAAAAAGGAAAAAAATAAGGAAAGTTTAGTGGAGGGATATATACAAAATGTGAGCATGGTGTAGGAAAACTACAGGAATAGTATGGTACCTCAATACTAGTAACAGTGGGGCTTCATGAATGCTTGTAGGTGTGAAAGGACAAGAAGAGGCGGTATTTTCTGAAGAATGCCTTCTTATGGAACCAGAGCCCTACAGTCCAAGTACAGAATAGTGGTCACCATGCAAAGAAGAAGCCAGAAGTTTAAAGGCCCTGTCATCATTCTCCTCCCTCTAATTTTCTGGTGCTGCTCCTCATTGACCAAGCCCAGCTGGACTCCAGAGGGCATTGGGACTATTGATACAATCTAAACAGGTCACGCTCTGGAAGCATTCCACAGTGCAAAGGATAGAGGTATCTAGCACGAGAGTATAGGGGAATCACTGCAGACAGAACAGAATGTGTAAGAACACCCCAAATAAGTCTATATCTCGTTCAAGAACATAGAAAAGATTCAGTAAGCCTAAGCATAGATTATACTTGGGAATAGGGCAGTGCACAGAAATATTTGATGCATTGGGAGATGTTTGGGATTAACACTAGCACATTAGGGTATCAGATAATTTGCAGACTTGGAAGCAATGCAAAAATATTCATTTTGTCTAAGGAGTAAGACAGATTTTGAAGGATTTGGAGCATGGAGATTGATATGAATCTATTTGTATTTTAGAAATATCATGCTGGCTACAGTCTAGAGAATAAATATGAAGGGACAAAATCAGGAAGGTAGAGTCCATTTGGGCAGCTATCATAATCCAGTCAAAAAGATCGTGGCCTGGATTGAGGATGGGGTCATGAAGGTGCAGAAATAAATCTATATACCCATTTAACTTACACACATTCAAATATATGTGTTTAGCCAAAGAAAAAGAGAAAAGGTAGTAAAGGAAGAAAGAGTACCACAGAAAGATAGAACAATTTAAATCTTTGGGCAACTTCAAATACCATTCCAAGCAATAAATATTTATTCTCCAAAATGAGAGTGAGATGAAAGAGGTAAACTTTGTTCATTTGGTCAAACTCAGATTCTCCACTTCTCCAAGTGCATAATTTCTGTCATATGTAATTTTTGCCTTTTGTACTATTAGATTGGTAGAAAACAAGACTTGACTGTTCTTTTTAAAACTTATTTAAATACAATTAATTAACATAGAGTGTATTATTAGTTTCAGAGGTAGAGTTCAGTTATTCATCAATCTTATATAACTCCCAGTGCTCATTACATCATGTGTCCTTCTTAATGTCCATCACCCAGTTACCCCATCCCCCCAAAGACTTGACTATTCTTAAAAGATAGAATCAACTGGTCTTCATGAGTGGACCTGAAGGATGAAGAAGAAGGAAGGGCCAAAGGCAGTGCCTGATTTCTGGCTTTGACTTGCTAGATTAAGTAAGTTAGTGAAAGTATGGGAAAGAGCTCACTATTTCAAGCTGATATAAAACAAACTGTTCATGTTACACATCATGTTAATACATCCCATGAATATACTCTCATGGCAAAGACCCATGTAGTTAAATTTAAAGCATTATAAAACCATTTTTAAGCCAATGTGCATATCTTGTACTTTTAAGAAAACAGATTTGTTTCCAAAGAAACTTGAGAAGAAAGGGGCTCTAGGAGATCCCCGATATGTGTGTGTATGTGTGTGTGTGTGTGTATTTGGGGGAGGGGGGCAGAGGGAGAGGAAGAGAGAGAATCTTAAGCAGGCTCCAAGCAGGGTTCTATCTCACAAAGCTGAGATCATGATAGGCCGAAATCAAGAGTCAGACACTTACCAACTGAGCCATCCAGGCACACCGAGATTCCTGATATTTAGATGGGCTATGTCTTAAAATCTGCAATTTCATAAATATGGACATGTTTTGCTATCCCTTCATTCTACTCAATGCTATTTCCATTGACAGTTATCTGTTTAGTAACATGGCTCCCATGCATATCTTTGACCACAAGTTAACTACACAGTGTTCAGTTGGAAAGCAAGATAGAGCATACAATTTAGTATTTGAGAGACCCTGGTTTAAATCCCAGCTTTATCAATTACTACCTGTGTGATTATGGGAAAATTCCTTAAACTCTCCAAGCAAATCTCAGTTACCTAATTTGTGAAAAAGCAATGAGATAACAGTAGTACCCGGTTCTTAGATTTGTGGTAATAGTGTAATCCCTTGTTAAACTCAATCAGAATATGATGACACATGCAAAAAGCATATTCATTCATCAAAAGTAATTACCAAAGGAGCCATTTGTGTTCATGTGTCTTAGGAGTATTTGGTGTTTCCCTAGAATCCCTGTATCTTTGGAGTAGCACATGTATCCTGAACAACACTAAAAGATGTTCCTGGCTTTTAAGAGCCTTGGCTTCTGGGAGGCTCCCAGTGTTTATTTCTGCATGTAGTCATAAAAAGCCCTGCTCATCAGGATATTCTGAAAGTATCTGTTGTTTGAACTTGGAGAAGAGTTTTAAAGAGAACATCACCTCTCAAAGTTTCCTCTGCTCTGACAGGGAGCAGCATGGAGGAGCAGCTGCGGGAGGGTCATCTAGAGATATGACCACCCAGCTCCTTGACATGAGTAGTCATTCGTTAGCCAATAACAGATAAGTCCAGGAACATCAGCAAAAGTACATGCCACCAAACCACGTGTATATTTGCATGCATGCCCACATACTTGAAATCTTGTGTAAAAATCACAAATTCTAAGACCATGTAGAGATTTTAAGCCACCATGTGGTGCATTATGAAATAAATCCATTACGGTATTTAAGCAAGTACTAAATGCTCAGCATTGTACATAGCCTTGAGAAATGCACAAAATGGAGTATTTCTCATGGGTATCACTATCAAATAATACCCAATTAACTTACAACTTGGTTACTATCCATTGTATTCCTCAGAGAGGACTTCAAATCATATAGATTTTGACAACCACTAAGTCTAAATTTGTTTTTTGTTGTGGAATTTGGCTACATTGAAGATGTTCTTTCAAACAATAAAACCATTTGATGAGGCTTCAGAAACTTATTATACAAACTTTTTTGTTGTTGTCATTCTAACTGTTCTAACTTTGTAATGGGATGTGATTTGTAAAGATTAAGAATAGAGGTTATTTCAAATTTTGTACTGGATTTTTGAATTTTAAAATATAAACATATGGAAAAGGAAAAACAGGGTTTCTGTTTTCAATTAAAGATAGTTCTACTCTCCCCATCTAAATAAACATATAAAAAATATGTAGAAGGAAAGCATAGTTGGTCCAATGTGTGTTGCTAACAGAATTGTACATTATAAAGCACCTCTGAAATCCTTTTGAGTTTTCAATTTGATATCAGTTGTTTGTATGAAATTATGCTTGATTGCTTGCTTGCTTGATTGTTGGTCCCAAGGAAAATATTCTTTCTTGATCTCTTTGACTATTTTGGAGGGTGGTAATCAGAAGGGGCAAAAAGCTCATCTTTTTTTTTTTTTCCTGTTTTTCTTTTGTTCTTAGTTTTCCTTTCTTTGTACCAGGATTTATTTTTAGTTGTTTTTTTTTTTTTTCCTATTAAAATGACTTGTTTCAGTCAGCAATGCATGAGACAGTTTATAAAATTAAGTATCTTTAGATCTAAGTCAGATTGCATTTGATTTGAACTTTCAGGTGAGATCTTTAGGTTATCTGTAGAAAGACTTTCTTCCTGCTTTTTATGAAATGTTCTATTCTCACACTCTTAAGTTCCCAGCAGGGATGAGTATTCATGACTAAACTATGGTTTCAAAAAAAGACTATTTTCCATGATAACTTTAGACCAAATTTGTTTATATCTGAATCCATTGATCAGTAGCTAGTGTCTGAACTTTTTTAATACAGACTGACAAATAAGTGTTTGCATCTGTCCATCTACCCACAAGTATTTGAGACTTATTGGACAATAGCTATGCCTTATTCTTCCTTGAATCACAATTTCTTCGAACAAAATTTCCCAGAATTTTGCATGGAACAGATTTGACAATGAGCAAAATTTATCAAACAGACCTAATGTCATCATGTATTTGACATATTATTTTTTAAAAAACATGCTCTAAACAGTAAGGTATTGGAAAAATGGACATCTCGCTGTCTTCAAAATATTATGAGACAACCAATTTCATAATTTCTTTAATTAGTGTTCTTTCTCTTTGTCATACATAAAGAATACAACAAAGTATAAAGTATTTTTTTATTTTTTTTATTTTCTCCTATTTTTATTATGTTATGTTAATCACCATACATTACATCATTAGTTTTTGATGTAGTGTTCCATGATTCATTGTTTGTGCATAACACCCAGTGCTCCATGCAGAACGTGCCCTCTTTAATACCCATCACCAGGCTAACCCATCCCCCCACGCTGCTCCCCTCTAGAACCTTCTGTTTCTCAGAGTCCATAGTCTCTCATGGTTCATCTTCCCCTCCGATTACCCCCTCCTTATTTTTCCCTTCCTACTATTTTTTTTTTTAACATATAGTGTATTATTTGTTTCAGAGGTACAGGTCTGTGATTCAACAGTCTTACACAATTCACAGAACTCACCATAGCACATACCCTCCCCAATGTCAAATAAAAAGTTACCAACAATCACTGTCCCCAGAGATAAACATAGTAACCCTCCTATCTAGATTCACCTTTAAAATCATGTCTTAAAATTTTATCATCACATAATTTTTTAAATGTTGGCTACTGGATGCTAATATTTACGTCAAATAAAATGTCTAGTTTATGTTGCTTAAAGCCACAGGCATTTTAATTAGAGCCTACTCTGTAAAGCGCTATGAGATGTGCATTACGCATGCAGTTGATTTTTATATATTGATCTCGTATCTTATGTCCTTGTTAAATACACTTATATGATGTTCTAGAATAGTTTTTGTACATTTCTTCAGGTTTTTCAACCACACCATTGTCTACTAGTAAAGACAGTTTTATTTCTTCACTCCAAATCTGCATGTTCTTACTTCTTTGTCATACATTATTGATCTGGCTAGAACTTCCAGCATGATGTTGAGTATGGAGATGCTTGCCTTATTACCAATCTTAGAAGAAAAAAACCCCAAAAAACAAACAAACAAAAAATTAAGTCTTTCATCATTAGGTCTGATGTTATCTAAAGCTTTCTGTAGATAATCCTTACAAGATTAAGGATGCTTTTTTCCCTTCCTAGTTTTTACCATGAATGTGTTTTGAATTTGGCAAAAGATTTTTCTCTATTGAGCTGACCATATGCTTTTTCTTCTTTAGCTTGTGACTTTCATTGATTGATTTCAAATGGTAAATTAGTCTTATATCCCCAGTGTAAACTCAGTTTAATCATGATGTATTAATTTTTAATAGATTTCTGGATTTATTGAGAATATTTGTTGCTATCTTCCTGAATAGTATTAGTCTGTGCTTTCTCTATGTCATTGTATCTTTGTTCAGTTTTGACACCAGGGTAATACTGGCCTCATAATGTAAGTTGGGAAGAGTCCTATGTTCTATTTTTTAAAAAAAGATTGTGCGGATTTGGTATTATTTCTTTTTTAAACAATTCATAGAATTGGTCTGCTTCTCCCCCTCCCTCTCCTGCTCCTCCCCCTGCTCATGCTCTCTCTTCTCTCTCTCGCTCATTCTACTTCTCAAATAAATAAATAAAATATTTAAAAAAAGATTATTCAAATTATCTTTCTTCTGGAGTTAATTTTAACAGTGTGTTTCTTTCAATGACTTACTCCATTTTATCTGTGTTGTGTAATTTATGAGCACAGAGTTGCTTTTAGTATTTTTATTACCTTTTTAATAGTTGCAGATTCTCTTTTAGATTCACTTACACACATAGCCTAGAGCTCAGTTTTAGTTTTAACATTGTGAAAATATTAAAAGAATCTTGTAACTTTATTCTTTTTTCTCCTGCTGAAAAAAAAATTAAATCAATATTATGAAAAAAAAATAGTTGCAGATTCTGTAGTGATTTCCCACTTTCAATCCTGATCATGGTGAGCTGCATCTGGCTAAAGGTTAATCAATTTATTGATCTTTAAAAAAAAAAAAAACTAGCTATTGGTTTCAGAGAATTTTTCTAGACATTTTCAGTTTTCCTTTTATTTATTTCTGTTTTTATCAATATTTATTTTTGGTTGCCTTAGATTTAATTTGTTCTTTTTTTCAAGTTTCTTACAGTAGAAACATTGATTATTGATTTAAGACCTTTATTCTTTTCTAATGTAAACTTTTAATGCTATGAATTTCATTTAAGCATTGTTTTAAATGCATCACACAAATTTTGATGTTATTTTATTTTTATTCAGTTCAAAATATTTCCTAATTTTCCTGAGAGTTTCTCTTTGTATTGATGCGTTATTTAGAAGTGTTTTATTTAATTTACTTTTCAGGTGGTTGGAGGTTTTTCTGTTTTCTTTCTGGCAGTTTCTTCTTTAATGATGATATGATTAAAGAACATACTTTGCATGATTTATATTCTGTCAAATTTGTCAGGGCTTATTTTATGGACCAGATTTATGGTCTGCTGTGGTGATGACCCATGCACAACTGAAATGCATCTGTATCTGCAGTTGTTGGTTGGAGTGTCCAATAAATATGTTAGGTTGAGTTGTTAGATAGCGTTGCTTAGATCTTTTATATTCTTGACAATTTTATGTTTTCCTGTTCTATCAGTTATTGAGAAAGGAGTGTTCAAGGATCTATAAATGTGGATTTGTCTTTTTTCTTTTTCAAATTCTTCAAGTTCTTGCCTTGATTATTTTGCAACTATACAGTTACTTTCATACACATTTCATATTGTTACATTTTCTTAGTGAATTGATCTTTTTATCATTATGTAACACCCCATTTTTGTACTGGGTAATATTTTTCCTTCTAAAGTCTGTTTCATCTGATGTAAACATAGCCATACCAGCTTTTTAAGAGGGTGTTTATGTGATATATTTTTCATCCTTTACTTAAAATTATGTAATTATATATGTATTTATTGTAGACAGCACATAGGTGTCTCTTTTTTATCTAATCTGACAACCATGTGTTTAATTTGTATATTTATCGCATTTACATTTCATATAATTTTGATATTTTTGGATATATGTCTGCCATATAATTTTGACCCTTTGTTGTTTTCTCTTCTCTCCTCTATTCTTTGCCCCTCTTTTCCTTTTATCCTACATTCATTTAGGTTATCTGAATATATTTTCAGTAATACATTTTATTTCTCTGTTAACTTTTTGGGTTGATCTATTTGCCTTATTTTTTAGAAGCTGCTCCAGGGATTGCTATATACATATTTGAACTTTCATAATCTAGAGTTAAGATTTGACTACTTCATGCAAAACATTTATGCAATAGTTGCATATTATATCGGCAATACATTGAAAAACCATCTAAAATGCATTACATTTTTTTCAAAAGTTATACATATTTTAAAGATCTTAAGAGGAGAAAAATAATCTTTCATATTTACCTACATATTTACCATTGTGTTACTATTCCTTTATTCCTGAAGTTCCACATTTTGCTCTAATATAATTTCAGCCAAAGAACCACCTTTAGCATTTCTTTTAATGTATGTTTGCTAGTGATGATTTCTTTTAGATTTCCTTCACCTGAGAATGTCTTTATTTTGTTGTCACCCCTGACAAGTATTTTCACTAGATATGATTCTGAGTTGACTATTTTGTTTTACTTTTTAAAGCATTTTAAACAGGTCCACTGTCTTCTAGCCTCTTCAGTTTTTGGTAAGAAATCTCAGGCACTAAAATTTTTGTTCCCCTGTATATAAAATACTAGCTTTCTCTAACTGTACAGGATTTTTCTTTATCTTTGATTTTGAGCATATTGATTATGGTATGAATGGATGAGGGCTTTGGGGGCTCCTTCACCATGTTCACTTATGTTTTCACCATGTTTGCAAGGTCATTATTTCCTTCGATTTTTTTTCTGCAGCAATTATTCTTCTTTCTATTTTTGGAGACTCATTGACATGACTAGTACACCATTTGATGTTGTTTCACAAGTCTCTAAGGCTCTGTTCTTTTTATTTTAAATCATATTTTTTTCTCTTTCCTCTATCTTCTCTATTCTGCTATTGAGACCCTTCTTTTTTTTAAGATTTTATTTATTTATTTGACACAGAGAGAGAAAGTACAAGCAGGGGGAACAGCAGGCAGAGGGAGAAGCAGACTCCCCACTGCACAGGGAGCCTGATGTAGGGCTCAATCCCAGGACCTTGAGATCATGACCTGAACTGAACGCAGACACTTAACCGACTGAGCCACCTAGGCGCCCTATTGTGACCATTCTTGTGGGGTTTTGTTGTCGTTATTGTTTTGCTTCAAATATTGTAATTCTTCTAATATTTCCATTGGTTATTTTTAATAGCTTCTATTTCTCTGCCAAGAAATTCTCTCTTTTCATTTGTTTCAAGAACATTTATCTTTACCTCATATAGCAGGTTATCTTAGCTATGAGAGTCTTTGACTAATAATTTCAATTGCTGCATCATCTCAAGATTGGCTTAGCACCTACTAATTATCCTTTTCCTTGAGAATCTGTCATAGTTTTCTTTTTCTTTGTATATTTAACCATTTTGGATCGTGCCTTAGATATGTTTAATTTTTTTGTTTGAATCTCTTGGTCTTTTCAGGATCCTTTCAGGTGTTGATTTTATCTTTACTTCAGAAGCCTATCATGCCAGTTGGATTTAGACAGTTTTGTCTTTTGTGGGTGGTCATTTCAAGGTCAGTTCAATTTTCAAAGCCTTTGTTCTTTGCGTTAGGCCTTTCCTCCATATCTGCAGCTCAGGCAAAAGCCCGGGGCTTAGGTTTCTTCATACACTATATCAGGGAACTCCTTTTCCTTCTCTCTTTGTCTCCAGTATTCTCACCATTCTGGCTCCAGGGTTCACTTTTCCCAGTCCTCTGCCTCTAATAGCAGGGTGTTTGTTTGTTTGTTTGTTTGTTTGTTTTCCCTCAGAGTTTTATTCCTAAGCACTGTCTCACAGTTTTTTGTGATTGTCATTTGGACAATGCAGTCTAACAAGACAAGGAACAAAATAATAGACATCCCCTACACTCTTTTGGTCACATGTTTCTTTGTTTTTGTTTTTGCTTGTTTGTTTGTCTTACTTCTCTGTACAGAAAAATGTTTGTTTTGTTTTGTTTTGTCTTCTGGGTTTACCACAGCTTGCTGCAAAAGCAGCTCTGCAATTCAGGACACCAGGGTAGGCCTGAAAGAACAAACAGAAATAATAAATTGATTTAAATTAAAAATAAAACAAAATATTTGAATTTCCCTGACGGCTAATGATGATGAACATTTTTTCATGTGTCTCTTAGCCGTTTGTATGTCTTCTTCAGAGAAATGTCTTTTCATATCTTCTTCCCACTTTTTGACTTGATTATTTGTTTTTTGGGTGTTGAGTTTGAGAAGTTCTTTCTGGACCTTGGATACGAGCCCTTTATCTGTAGTGTCATTTGCAAATATCTTCTCCCATTCTGTGGGTTGCCTCTTTGTTTTGTTGACTGTTTCCTTTGCTGTGCAGAAGCTTTTTATCTTGATGAAGTCCCAAAAGTTCATTTTTGCTTTTGTTTCACTAGCTTTTGGAGATGTATCTTGAAAGAAGTTGCTGTGGGCGATGTCAAAGAGGTTACTGCCTATGTTCTCCTCTAGGATTTTGATGGATTCCTGTCTCACATTGAGGTCTTTCACCCACTTGGAATTTATCTTTGTGAATGGTGTTAGAGAATGGTCGAGTTTCATTCTTCTGCATGTGGCTGTCCAATTTTCCCAGCACCATTTATTGAAGAGACTGTCTTTTTTCCATTGCATGTTTTTTCCTGCTTTGTCAAAGATTATTTGACGATAGAGCTGAGGGTCCCTATCTGGGCTCTCTATTCTGTTCCATTGGTCTATATGTCTGTTTTTGTGCCAGTACCATACTGTCTTGGTGATCACAGCTTTGTAATATAGCTTGAAATCGGGCAACATGATGCCCCCAGCTTTGTTTTTCTTTTTCAACATTTCTCTTGGCGATATGGGGTCTTTTCTGATTCCATACATTAAGATACCACCTTACACCAGTTAGAATGGCAAAAATGGACAGAGAGAGAAACAACAAATGTTGGAGAGGTGGTGGAGAAAGGGGAACCCTCTTACACTGTTGGTGGGAATGCAAGTTGGTACAGCCACTTTGGAAAACAGTGTGGAGGTTCCTCAAAAATTTAAAAATAGAGCTACCCTATGACCCAGCAATTGCACTCCTGGGTATTTACCCCAAAGACACAGATGTAGTGAAAAGAAGGGCCATATGCACCCCAATGTTCATAGCAGCAATGTCTGCAATAGCCAAACTGTGGAAAGAGCCAAGATGCCCTTCAACAGATGAATGGATAAAGAAGACGTGGTCACATATACAATGGAATATTACTCAGCCATCAGAAAGGATGAATACCCAACTTTTACATCAACATGGATGGGACTGGAGGAGATTATGCTAAGTGAAATAAGTCAAGCAGAGAAAGTCAATTATCATATGGTTTCACTTATTTGTGGAACATAAGGAATAGCATGGAGGACATTAGGAGAAGGAAGGGAAAAATAAGGCAGGGGGAATTGGAGGGAGAGATGAACCATGAGAGACTATGGACTCTGAGAAACAAACAGGGTTTTAGAGGGGAGGGGGGAGGGGGGATTGGTTAGCCCGGTGATGGGTACTAAGGAGGGCACGTACTGCATGGAGCACTGGGTGTTATACGAAAACAATGGATCGTGGATCATCACATCAAAAACCAATGATGTATTGTATGGTGACTAGCATAACGTAATAAAATTAAAAATAAATAAATAAAACAAAATAAAATGGAATGGAACATAATTTTTAAAAAAATAAAAATAAAATAAAAAAGGAATGGAATTGAAAGGGAACAAAAAAAGAAAGGGAAAGTCCCCTAATCCTCTTTGCTTACAGATTCCTTATCCTGGTTATTTAGCCAGAATAGATGGTTACTGCAGAGTACTACAGAAGAGCTGCTTTTAGGTAAAATCTGGGCAAGGAAAGATAGTAATTTCACCTTTTAAGGACCATCAAATTTGGCATCTATTTCCATTCTGACTACTATTATTTACTCTTCAGAATCCAAGATAGTTGCTTTTTATATTTTGTTCAGAGATTTTAGATCAGTGAAAGAGAGAGGCTGTAGTGGGTCTGTCTCAGCTTGGCTGGCACCAAAAGTCTTATCTAGAAAATTTTGATATAAATACATCTTTTATTTATGTGTGACCTCAATAAACACATTGATCTTTGTACGATTTATATTTTTCACCTTCCTAATGACTTGCTTAAGAGAAATTTTGAAAGTGAAGCTGCTAAGGCAAGGTTACAATAAGTGTGTTTGTTTGTTTTTTCAATTTTGATGCTTGCTGCTGAATATCCATCTAAAATAACATTTCTAGCACAAGTGTGGAGAGTTCCTCCCTCACCTACTCCCCAAAACACTGGATATGATCACTTTTAAAAATAGTTTCTAGCCTGATAAGTGGAAAAGCATATCATTTTAAATTTGTATTTCTTGGTACTGATGGGCTGTATTTTAAATCTACAGCTTTTGACCTTTTTTGTGATTTTCTTATTGATATCATTCTATTTGATTTATAAAAATTCTTTATGTTGTATAAGCTTAACGTTTTGTCATTTTACATTTACCTGTGATTGTTTGCTTTTTAATTTTATTCACAGACCTTTTTTGTCAAATAACTCTTTTGTAAAATACAATCTATTAATGATTTTTTACTGTTTCTACCTTTGATGTCACCTTTAGAGAATTCTTTGCATCCTCATGCTTATATAAGATTCACATATAGATTCTTGTAGTATTTATAGTACCTAAATTGATTTTGGTGTAGTGTGTGAGGTAAAGATGGAATTTTTATTTCTGTTTTACTTAAATGTTTTGAAAAGCCTTCTTTCCTTATAAGCAATAGCCATTTGTTAGATAGCTACTTATTAGTCATAACATATAGATAAATAGTTATTAGGTAGCAGCTGTTTTGACTTCAAGCTAAGAAATGACTTTAAGTTAAGAATTTGTCATAGGCAGTTGTATGTTTTGTTCTATGCTTAATGTTTTGTAACACTTTTTGGAATATTGAAAATACCACTCAAGCTCTTACCAGTACCTTGCAGAGTTCTTAAGAGTCCTCTTTTGTTGTTTCTTTGGTTATAGGAATTTGGGAGACACTGAACTGAAATAGTATCCCTTATTTGTAGAAAGAATAATTGACTTTCTAAGAAGAGAAATTAAAAGGCAGAGGATATTTTGTTTTAGAAGGGAAAAAGACATAAATGACTAATGACCAGGGTACTATAATATTTGAAGACCATATTCATTTGAGAACATCTTTTTCAAGGCTCACTTTTTTTTTTAATTGCATACCATAAATGAAAGAGGCCTGCAACAATTTTATGAGCACTTAATGGAAGGCAAGATTCAGTTGTTACTGAATCATAATCACAGTTTTCTAACTTAGAAAACTATGAAAAATATTGAACTTATTTTCTCCTTAAATGTTAACCTATTATGCTAAAGCATTCTTCCAGCTGCCTCCTGACTTGTCTGAGCAAGAGGCACAAGGCACAGCATATTCAAACTTCACTTGGAGACAGTGCCAGACAATAAGCAGGGAATCTCTTCTGAACTCAGAGGGGCAAAACAGTGTCAGTATTCAACAGGATGAGCTCCAGTATTGTTTTTTGTTTCCTAGTGCAATCTAGGTTTCTAGTTCTTGTCTGTGGCAGCGGCTCTGGGTGCTTGGTCAGGCTTTTGCAGGTGAGGGTAACAAAGCAAAAGGGAGGAGGGTGAAGTGAATTGAGCCACAGGTGGAAAATAACATCGAGTTCTGGCAGACATAGTGCAATGGGGGATGTAGCTGCTGAGCGCTGAAACATTCCATTAAGTTACTGTTTGGATGATCTCATTCCATTATTGTAATGGGACAGATTATTAGATGGATGGCTTTCTTTTTATTGCTGGTCTGGTTTCACATGATGCTGAGGATTTTAATACTGTATTCACATTGCAGTAGGTTCAGAGCAGGAAGAAAAGGAGGAAATAACTAGCTCAGAGGATAACTGACCTAATCCTGGGTTATATTCATATATATATATCTTTACCTGGAATTCCACTAAGCAACATGCCAAAGAATGACTTATATATGGGAAGAAAAACAGTTGAACAAGTGCTGCACTGTAGCCTGAGGTTTAAATTAAATCTGGACAGAGGCAAGATTGACAGAGGCAATTGAAGCTGCACAAAGTGCCTATGTGCAGTGGGTCAGGAGAGCTGGGAATTAGAGAATTCTCAAGTGGTCTGTGAAAGACAAGTGTAGGAAGCCCAAATCAGAAAAATAAAGTTTCTGACCCTGCTTGGCAGGGAAATACCAGAAAGCTGGCTTTAGGGTAGCCAAATGTAGCAAATAAAATTACAGGACAACTTGTATTTGAATTTCAGACAAACAATAATGTTTTGGTGTACGTGTGTCTTAAATATTGCAAGGGACATACTTACATTAAGAAGTTACTTGTTGTGTTGAAGGGTATTAAGAAGGGCACTTGTTGTGATGAGCACGGGGTGTTATATGTGAATGAGGAATCACTAAATTCTACTCCTGAAATTAATATTATACTATATGTTAACTAACTAGAATTTAAATAAAAACTTGAAACATAAAAAAGAAAGTTGTTGTTTTCTGAAGTTCAAAATTATGAGTCCTATATTATATTTGGCAACTCTACTCCCAACCAGTCCCTGCCTTGCTATTAATTCATGATTACAGGGGTTAGTAATCTGAGATGGCCTGGGAGGCATTGAATCTCTTGAGATTTTCACACTTCCCTCATGCAGCGTAAGCCTGGTGATGCTGGCTAGAGTCAGCCGAATAAAATATTCAGCACAGTTATAGAACTTAAGACAGACTTCTCTCAGGAAACAAATTTGTCTGAATCCTCTGATTATAGAATAAATTTCTTACCAATATATCAATGAACCTGAATTAACTACCTCTGTTTTATAAAATAATTTCTTAATAATGATGGTAGAAAATGCCATGTTGACATGTGTTTCCTCCCTAGGTTATATCTTCGATATAATCTGCCACATAAGACAATAGAAAGGCCATGTCTACAAAAAAAAAAAAAATATATATATATATATATATATATATATATATATATACTTGTTGGAAGAATTACATAATTGAGAATATTTGAAATGTTCTCATTTTGTCCTATAGTTTAGAACCATTTGAGATCTCAGAGAAATAATATGTCCAGATCATAATAATCTTGACTTCACACAGTCTATTTGAACCTTTCTTCAATTATTGCTGATCTTAGTTTTATCCTTTGGTGCACAGAAGACATGCATAGTCATGTGTGAAATAATTCCGTGCATCTTGACAATGAGGCATCATCATCATCATTCATTGATCAGTTAATGATTTCTGACAAGTACATGTAAGTTATAATAGAATGAAGAGTGATTGTATTTTAACCCAGTTTGGGCTCTTGGGTAAAATTTTCTTGAAAAATAATTAATCTTGAGAAAATAAAATTATCAATGCTTTGGTGATAAGCTAGAGAGAATGACATGACATAGACAACACTCCTTCCTCCAAACCCTCATTGCAGCATGGAGTCGAAAAGTCATCAGTCCAATGTATGTGCTCTATTCTCCTTTCTCTGAACAACCATTGTCCACAGGGAGTGGGGAAACAGTTTAAATGATTCCTGGGATGGGACATAGAGCTGCATCTGCCACCCACTCTGACTTTTCTGATTGAAGGGACATGAATTCTCCCAGGTGGCTCAGTCTCTACTTATTGATGATAATATCACTTATCAGCTTTGGCTGTAATAAGCTGCCTTATTGACTTCTGCCTTGTCACTCCTCCAGCTAGCTCCTTGTCACAGGCACCACTGCTTTGCATCAGTCTGCCTTTGCTTTATTGGCTTATTGATAGTTCCATCCATCTTTTTCAAGGAGGTTGACAGGTGGCATTTGACCCTTCTGTCTTCCTGTGATTTTACAGCCAGCAGGATGGCTGCCTGAGGTCCCTGGAGTTTTGCCCAAATGGCCAGTGTGCAAACCACTCCTCCCCACTACACCAAAGGATGCTACAAATTCATTATTGCAAAATATGGAATTGTTGATAAATTTTTGCCTATGTGTGTTGAGGTGCCAGAGGGAACTAATATTTGACCTAGTGACAATGACAAAACAGCTTCAGACTGTTTTTCCAGGTGCTCCCTATGAGAGCTCTCTAATTGTTGCACTAACAGAGCCATGATTTTCCCCAGGTATCCAAGCAGAGCCAAATAGCCGCAGGGGTGTGAGCTGATTCCCTTCTGCTTTGTACAACATCAAAACCATGTTAGAAGAGCTCTGACAAGATTCTTTAGTACTGGTGGAAAGGAAAAACTAATTCCTAATACTAAACTCATTGATTTTCAAAGACAGAATAATAACAACTTGATTTTTTGTTTTAATTTAAGGTCAGTGTTTATGCCTCTGGCATGTGGGGAAATTATTTGACTTGTAAACAGAATATGTTTGATTTGGAACTATTCGAAGAATGAGATAGCATGATGTAATGGGAGCTTTCATGGGAAAAGAAAACAGGGATTATATAATGGAAAAGCTTTGGGGGGGTCCACCCTGCTAGGTATCATTATACATGCATTTTCATTCCATCCTTACCAATCTTATGCACAAAAATCATCTAAGCTATATCTATAGAAAATAAATGAAGGAGTTATATCAGGTGCAACCAAAAGTCTAGTATGAAAGTGTTTCTTTAACTTTAATGAGTCTTTTTAGGAATTTGCAATACCTTTTGGATGAGCTTCACATCGAAGTTTTAAAACATGCTTATTTCTTTTCTTTTGAAGAACTGTAAATGCCTCTTAGGGGGAAAAAAAGAAAGTAAAAAAAAAAGAGCTTTAATTTATTATGTGATGACAAATATTATTACATGATCATTACATGATTTAATTCTTATCATTCTTATATTGATATAAGGTAAATATTGATTTCCCATAACCAGATGAAAGAAATTGAGGCATCATAAAGTTAATGGAGTTGCCAAAGAGGACATAGCTAGAAAATAAACTCACCTAGTATTTAGCCACTCCCTCTTTCTCTCCAAAGCCCAGTCTTATAACTGCTGTGTGGCTTTATCTGCTAAACTATAAGTTTGGAAACAGTAAATTCTGGATATCTTAGGCAGACCATGTTATCCTTAGGAAAAACAGTACACATGGAAGTTAAACTAAGTTAATATTTGAGAATGATAAGTAAACAAGGCCCAGAAAATGATAAAATATCAATAAATAAAACTTTAGTTTTTAATCTAAAAGATGGCAACATTAATTTACTTTCAAGCCTTTGCTTTACGTTTTTACACAAGCAACTAAAGGATCCTCACCCTCACCCTGCCATCTTTTGGAGTTCTCTCCATTATAGGTTTATTCCACACTGCAAATCTTTCGGGAAGATGAAATTTAATATTCCACACTTATTCTTATCTACTTATGAAACAGACATTTATAACTTATTTTACATTTTGTTTTGCATTTTCTTCTAAAGTGGCAAAATAGGAAACTCTAATGACTTAATGACAGAACACAATAGCTGAATGTCCACAGCAACATAAACTCAACATTCTATATTCATCCAGTCTCTTGAAGTCAAGAATAGTATCCTGATATCAGAAACCAATACAATTACATGATAGCACACCAATGTTTCCACAAAGCATTGGGAAATTGTAGCAAAGAGAGACAGATCCTTGTTCCACAAAGCTAATAATAAAGATCACCGAGAAACAACTGGAAAGCCATGTGCTGGGGAGAAATGATGTGTGCAGCTACTTACAAAATGGTTACTTCAGCCTTGAGAACCTTGTGGAGCCCCAGTATCTACATTTCTCTCATCTACTTTCATGGTATAAAGGGAGCATTAAATTAGAGCGCAGTATTCTTTCCTAGTTTGCTGGGGCTGCCATGACAAATTGCCATAACTGCATGACTTAAAACTATAGAAATTTATTTCCTTATAGTTCTGGAGGTAGAAATCCTTTTGGATTCAAGGGGTTAGTGGGTCCATAATGCTTCTGCAACTCTGAGTAGAATCCTGCCTTGCCTCTTGCTCCCATCTGATGATGACCATAAATCTTTGGCATTTCTTGGCTTGCAGCTGCCTCATTCCAATCCCTGCCTCTGTCATCCCATGGCTGTCAACACTGTCTCCCCTCTGTGTGTCTGTCTCTGTGTCCAAGTTGACCCTTTTCATGATGAAACCAATGTTATTGGATTAGGATCCACCCCTTCATGACTTCACTTTAAGATGATTGCCTCTGTAAAGAACCTATTTCCACGTTCTGTGGTATTGGGCATTAAGTCTTCAACATATCTTTTGGGGGGACAAAATTCAACCAATAATAGATACCATAAAGGGCAGAGCAAATACACTTCATGCCACCGTAAGAGTGCTTAAATTACACTTTGGTCAGAGGAGGAGGTGAAGGAGGATGGGGCATCAGGGTAGGTCCACTTTTTCTATTTCCTCTAGTCTTAGAAATTTCTTGTCAACAACAGTCATGATGCCTCCTTCCTAGATACTCTCTGCTCTTCCAGCTGGTCAGAGATGTCCCTCGGTATATGTTTGAAAAAGAGTTCCTACCTTCATACATCAAATATCTGCTGCATCATCCCTCTTCCTTTGGTAAGAAATTCAACAGTCTTTGTTTCAGCCTGGAACACAGAAATTTAGGGATGGACGGTAGAGTGACACTTTAGAAAGCCACCAGCTGCTAATACCCAATTGCTTCTTAGCCAAGTTAAGGGAACAGTTCTCATTTATATTGCTGAGAAATAATCAGTCCTTGAAGTTAGATGGTGTCTGGATCATTTAACATGAAGAAACAATGGAAAAAGAGGTTACTCTACTTAATCTGAACCATGCTAAAAGGGACTTAGTTGACCTCCAAAAAATAGTGAATTCTCTATTCCTCCATGGGTCACTTACTTCAAGATTAAAATCATAGTGATGCCCCATCGCTTTTCTTTCTTTCCTTTTTTTTAAAGTTTTATTTATTTATTTGACAGAGACACAGTGAGAGAGGGAACACAAGCAGGGGGAGTGGGAGAGGGAGAAGCAAGCCCCCCGCCGAGCAGGGAGCCCGATGTGGGGCTCTAGGTGGTTTTATATAATGCTTTTTTTTTTTTTTGTACTGTGCACTATTGATAACAGTTCATTGCAACCAATATAGACAACTGCTTTAAAGGCAAGGGGACACAAGTTTGGCCAAAAGCTGCAGCTCTTAAATTAGAGACAGATCATGTAGACAGATAATTCCTCCTGTTAACTAGAGTTCTAGAAATAAAATTAAATCAGTCTACAGAACTTTTTAGATGTTGCAAGTAAAGTGACAATTTTCTTTAATGCCATTCTTCCTCCCCAAATTGCCTCTCATTTTGCAAGTACTTTTAAACCCTGAGAGGTGAGTATTTAAACTGAGTTTAAAAGCAGTTTTTCCGACTCTTGGCAAAAATTTATCAATTAATAAGATAACAGCTTTACTGTGTAATTTTTAAATTACCTCTGCTGTTGGGTGATAAAAACATTTTAAATCAAGAGCCTCCTCTTAAAGTTGATTGGAGACATAAAACATAAACAAATGGTCATCGTATTGTATGCTATCTTCTGTATTAATAAGAGCAACATGGGCTCCAGGAAGTCAGAGCAGGATCTCACATCAGTAAGCTAAGCAGAATGAAGAATGTCCTCTCTGAGGTTAGGAGAAACAGGTAAGTTGTGGCTCAGTATCCTTTTCCCTTATTGCCCTCCTGCCCACATCCCCCAGGCCCACTGAGTCTTTGGGAAGAAAGCAAAGATATTTATAAGCACAGTTCTCTATATACCATTCTTCTCAGTGGGTCTGAACATTCAACTTTGAAAAATGCTTGTGAGTGTAACAAGAATGATTCATTTTCATGACTTTTATCAAATCTTATTTGCATGTTCCTCTTAAAATATACCTAAAAATCTCACAGTTTCACTGAATTTGGTTTTGATTTGACCAAACCAAAAACTCCCCAGTAACGGGTTATCTCCATGTCTCTCTTATATATTCCAGACCGTTAATAGAAAAGCAATAAAAGCACTTAGCAATGGAGTGTACATTGATCAAGCAGTTTATTGACTCACCTTTCCATTGTGCAATTGCCATAAAGGACTTTTGGGAAATAGATACCGGATTTGGTAGACTATTTAATCTTTTCAGTAAGGTTAAACAATCTAAATGCTAACAAAACATACATCTCAGAATTTTGCCACTGTATTTCTTCTCGTTTTGCTAGTGACATAATCCTAACTGCCTTTGAGATGATATGAAGGTGAGAAAACCTCTTACCCATGAACCTTTGCCTTCTTTGCTGGGACTGGCTTTCTGGGACCCTTGCTGTGATTTCCTCCATTAATCACATTCTAAAAATTTGAAGACCACATAAAGCCACACTTATCTGCTAGCTGAATTATTTGCTCTCCAAATACCCCATGGTTTAATATAAAAACCTTTTTTGGATTTGTGCAAGGCAATAGCCTTTAGTTTTTCATCCTGCCATAACTATCTTTTCTCTTCTCTCTCAATTTTTCTCACTAGCTAATGTGTAACTAACTCTCTTTTTTAGGGATTCTCATTATAGCCAGTCTTGCAAGGATTCTCTTGTCAAGGGTACTATAGTCAGGGTTCTTGGCTGCAAACAGCAGAAGCCAGTTCTATGAAGTTAGGTAGAGAAAGAATTTAAGAACAAATAATGAAGATCTCACAGGGGTTGAGGGAAGCCTGGAGAATCAGGCTGTGGAAGGAATCAGTGGTGGCTGAGGTAGTGAGCACCACACCCCTACCACTTGCAGAGATAATCAGGTTGGGACACTGTTGTCATGGCCACTGGACACCCAATCCATGACAATCATTACCACACTGCTGACTCTAGACCCTATTTGTTGCAGTCACCACTGTTCCCTGTGCTGAAGTGAATTCTCTATTCCTCCATGGGTCACTTACTTCAAGATTAAAATCATAGATATAAGTATCCAACTGGTCACACCATGTTCATTCCTTCACTGCCAAGAGTTAGGGAGACTGAGTGATGGGCATTTGTAGTTTTTAAAAGGAGAAATGAGGTTCTGCCTTCCACCAAGATTTGTACAATGGCTGGTCAATTGTTGATTCCCCAAAAGCAGAAGAGTATCATATCCCAGACAGTCAAAACAAAAACCAACAAAAAAAATGGCAGATATCAATTACTAGAAACAGGCTATAACATGGACTTATTATGCAGAAATCACAAAGACGTGCCTGTTTTAGAAATTAACATTTCATTTGGACAGATATACCAATAAATCAAAATGCGGTATTCTTTTTTTTCTTTGAAAGATTTTATTTATTTATTTATTTGAGAGAGAGTAAGAGTGAGAGAGATCACAGAGGGACAGAGAGAGAAGCAGGCTCCCCGCTGAGCAGGGAGCCCGGCGCGGGGCTCAATCCCAGGACCCTGGGACCATGACCTGAGCTGAAGGCAGACACCTAACCGCCTGAGCCACTGAGGCACCCCCAAAATGTGGTATTGTATAGATCATGGGACATTTCACAGATTACTTTGGAATCACTGAGGTTGGAGGAAAGAATTCTGCGTATAATGATCTAGGAAGACTTCACCATAGAGGTGCTATTCATTCCAAGAATAATACATAGGCCTACTTAATAATTGCTATTGTTCTTAAGTTACTGATGTATGTAAACCCCTGACATATATTAATATTTTCAAACTTCCTACCAGGAATCAGAGACAGATGTCACAGATGCCATTCTACAGACAATGATCAACAAAATTTCCACACAAGTTTAAACAGTTAATAAATGGCTGAGTCAAAATGTGAACTTAGGATTTCACAAATATTCTTTGTCTCCTAACCACTATATAAAGAGAAAGAAGGTAAGACCAAGTCGAGCGTAGAGTTCACAATGTGTAGAAGCAAGAGCAGCAAAGTGCCTGCAAAATTTGGAGAACTAGGAAAAGCCAGTAAATAACAAATATTTTATTGAAGATTACTACATGCTAGAAATAGATCCAAGAGCTTTCCATGTCTTGCTCATTTAATGCCCATACCAACCCAGTGAATAAAGTATTATTATTAGAAATCTGATTTTACTAATGAGAAAATAGATAAGGTCAAGTGATTCCCAAGGTTTCACAGTTAGCACATCTTTCAATAATCTATTGCTATCAAACAAACAGGAGACTCAGTGGCTTAAAATTTTTTTAAAAAATAAGCATTTTATTTTCTTTCATGATTCTGTGGCATGACTGGGTGTAGCTGGAGAGTCCTTTTGGTGTGAGGGGGCTGGAATGTTCAAGGTGGCCCACTGACATATTCGGTGTCTTTGCGGGCATGGCTGCAAGGTGGGGTCTCCCTCACAGGGCCTTTTCAACTCCAAGGGGCCTCTCCCTACAGTTTATGTCTCCACAAGGGTCTCTCAGACAGGGTAACCAAATCTTTTACTCAAGACTCCCAAAAGCACACCAGCAGAAGCTGTCAGACTTTCTTAAGGCTTAGGCCCAGAACTTTAGTAGCTTCAATTTTACTATTTTCTATTGGCTAAAGTGAGTTATAGGCTCAGACAAGATTCAGTGTGCAAGGGGATTATATAAGAATATGAGTTTGGGGAAGAAATGTGTGTGGGGGCCACCTTTGGAGAACTGGTTATCACAATATGTTGTATAGCTAGGGTTGACAACCAGGTGACCTGACCTGGAGCCTCTACTTTTTTTTTTTTTAAGATTTTATTTATTTATTTGAGACAGAGAGAATGAGAGAGAGAGAGCATGAGAGGGGGGAGGGTCAGAGGGAGAAGCAGACTCCCTGCCGAGCAGGGAGCCCGATGCGGGACTCGATCCAGGGACTCCAGGATCATGACCTGAGCCGAAGGCAGTCGCGCAACCAACTGAGCCACCCAGGCGCCCAGGAGCCTCTACTTTTTAACATAAAATCTGTGGAAATCAGAAATAGGAGAGGGTGAGAAAGAGGAGAATGATGGGAGACAGGCTATAGAGTCACACTCTGAGGACAGAGGGCAAAGGATCTGTATACAAAGCTAAGGACACTTTTGTTTCTTGCTGTTTACTTGATCAACCAGCAATTCATGCTGGTGAATTTGTTCTTCATAACTATATTATATATTATATTATATTATATTTATTATATTTATTATATGTTATATTATATGTTGGAAATGGCAGGGGGGAATCTTCAGGTTCTCAAAAATGGTCATCTTTCTTAAATAAGGAGTGCTGCTGCTTTTTTTTTTTTAACATTCACAGTGTTTTTTTTTAACATATAATGTATTATTTGTTTCAGAGGTACAGGTCTGTGATTCATCAGTCTTACACAATTCACAGCACTCACCATAGCACATACCCTCCCCAATGTCCATCACCCAGCCACCCCATCCCTCCCATCCCCCATCACTCCAGCAACCCTCAGTTTGTTTCCTAAGATTAAGAATTCCTCATCAGTGAGATCATATGATACTTGTCTTTCTCCAATTGACTTATTTCGCTTAGCATAATACCCTCTAGTTCTATCCTCGTCATTGCAAATGCAAGATTTCATTTTTTTGATGGTCACATAATATTCCTGTATGTGTGTGTGTGTGTGTGTGTATCACATATTCTTTATCCATTCATCTGTTGATGGACATCTGGGCACTTTCCATAGTTTGGCTATTGTGGACATTGCTGCTATAAACATTGGGGTGCATGTGCCCCTTAGGATCACTACATTTGTATCTTTGGGGTAAATACCCAGGAGTGGAATACTGCTTCTTTATACAATTCACATTAATGGGGAAATATGCTGACATGAAAGGTAGGAAAAGGTCAGTCATTCACTGATCAATTTGTTTAGGAAGCAGATTATAAAGTTAATATACCCTTCGTCTTTCATTTTCTTCCCTTCATAATCTTTAATTCTAAAAGTGGCAAAAATGTGTATCTTCGTGTGTTTTCACAAATAAGCCTGTTATTCCCCCACTGCTTATTGAAATACCTATAGGTGCCACCCTGAGGGGCACACAATTGAAGGATTTCACTGGGGATAAAGATACATTGTGACTGGGTACCTGGGTGGCTCCATCGGGTAAGTATCTGCCTTTGGCTCAGGTGATGATCCCAGGGTCCTGGGATGGAGTCCCTCATCAGGCTACCTGCTCAGTGGGGAGCCTGCTTCTCTCTCTGCCCCTCCTCCCTACTTGTTCTCTCTCTCTCAAATCAATCAGTCAATCAATCAATAAAATCTTAAAAAAAAAAAAAAGAACGAAAAGCTACAGTATGACCAGTGAGCAGCAGAAGGGAGACTGTTGAGTGTGTGATTAGTGTGATCCCCTTTAGAAAGAATGATACAGAGAAGGCATGGGTACACAATTAAGTGCAGCTGCCACAAAGTTTAAAAAAAATATCTGATGGTGGTCAAGTTGGTGCAAGGCTCTGTTAGACATTTTCAGGAGTCTAAAACTTTTTATCTGAAAATGCATTATATTCAATTAATGTCACCTGCTTACTCTGTGGTACTGTCTGCATTCTTCAAGACTGAATTCTAAATTCTCACAAATTAAAAAGAAACAGTATCTCCATAATGAGCAACCATGTTCTAAAACATTTTTCATGAATGTAATGCTGCTGTCTTAGTTCATTTAAATATACCAAAATTTTCATTCCTTAACAAGATGTGTGATTATTTACGAATTCCTCCTCCTCAGGGCAAAGTAGCTCAGAAGTCTTTCTAAACATTACATTTACAGGGGATCAGATCCATTTATGTTCAGGAAAAAAAGAAAGTTCCAACCAGGAGAGAAGTATTTTGGGAAGGTGGAATTAATGATCTATTTAGGAAATAAACAGAATTGATTTGAAAGAAAAAGCCAGCACACCACCTTTGTGAGTTTCCTGTTAATGAACAAAATATTTGGAAAAGTTACAGTAGTTCTGTCTGTCAAAGAGGTCACTCTGTATTTGCTAGTTGCCTCAGTCTTTAACAATTGTATAATAATTTCTCTTATACCCTCAACTACAAATTTATGAATATCAGAGGAAGATTTCTGAATGGTCCATTTTTTTTTTCATTAGAGAAGGTATGCAAATTGGACTACTTGTTATTTGGACTAAATGTTTATATCCCTCTCCACCCAAATGCATATATTGAAATCCTGACCCTCAAGGTGATGATATTGAGTGATGGGGCCTCTGGGAGATAATTAGGTCAGGAGGCTGGAGCCCTCAGGAATGAGATTAGTGACCTTATAAAAGAGACCCCAGAGAGTTCCCTCACCCCTACCATCATGTGAAGACTCAGTGAGAGAGTGGCTGCCTATGAACCAGGAAGTAGGCTGTCATACGTACCAAATCTGCCCACACCTCCATCTTGGGACTTCTCAACCTTCAGAACAGAAATAAATGTTTGTTGTTTAAGACACCCCATCTATGATACTTTTTAGGAGCCCAAGCTGACTAATACACAAACATGTTTTTCAACTAGTGAATATTCCTAGTCACTGAGAGTTTTTAGAATGTCAGTAAGACTGAAAGCCAAGAAAGGTACCAAAATATCTAGTGTGTGCCAGAGATGACAGAGCATTTTCTCCATGTGCCAGGGATGATGGAATATTTTCTTACTCTAGAATCAACATAATGTTTCTCCATTATTATCTCTGAATCTTTGAACATTTGTCTTTAGGAAAGTCCCAGGCTGGGCTCAGTTGGTTAAGCGACTGCCTTCGGCTCAGGTCATGATCCTGGAGTTCCAGGATCGAGTCCCACATTGGGCTCCCTACTCAGTGGGGAGTCTGTTTCTCCCTCTGACCCTCCCCCTCATGTTCTCTCTCTCTCAAATAAATAAAATCTTAAAAATAAAAGAATCCTGTTTTAAAAAAAAAGGGAAGTCCCAGACCTTTTAAAACTATTAGGTTAAGTCTCCTTCACCCAGGAGAACCTCCCCATCAACTGATTTGGGACCTTAAATTATATCTGCAAAATCTCTTTTGCCGTAGAATGCAGCAAACAAAGGAATATCTCAGCATATTCACAGGTTCTATCCACATTAAAGTCTAGGAATCACAAAAGGTAAAATGTCAAGTGTCATTGAGTGTCATCCTACATTTCTGCTTATCACAGCATATATTCAGAGAGCATTATAAACACACCCACTACCATAAGAAAAATCTGTACACTTATACAATTACTTCTGTCTTAGCCCTATGTCACAAAACTACTGAAGAAATACAAAGAAATTCATAGGACAGAAATGTAATGAGCTTTGTAGTGGCTGTTGTATGACTAACAATGTTAGTTAAAAAATTAATCACAAAGGGGCACCTGGGTGGCTCAGTCGTTAAGCATCCGCCTTCGGCTCAGGTCGTGGTCCCAGGGTCCTGGGATCGAGCCCTGCATCAGGCTCCCTGCTCTGTGGGAAGCCTGCTTCTTCATCTCCCACTCCCCCTGCTTGTGTTCCCTCTCTCGCTGTCTCTCTCTCTGTCAAATAAAGAAAGAAAGAAAATCTTAAAAAAAAAAAAATTAATCATGGACTCCATCAACCACAGAAGCACTTTCAGGTGCCAGAGTAGGTCCTCCTAATACAACATACATTGACTAAATCCTCAATAATATCAAAGGAATTGACTAAAAACTCATTGCACACCACCAAAATAATCATAACAAGCTGAGAGCAATAGTAGTTTCTTATAAAGGAAAAACTCTCCCAAAATATTTTTCAAAATCAATAATATTTAAATGAAATTGGAAGTTCCTTTTTGGAACTTCCTCTTACCACTGTACTTCTCCTCCCAGTGGGACACATCAGGGATTGGCTGAGCTGAGGATCAGAGGATTGACATTTTCAGAGGAGTTGCGATAATAGTTAACGATAATAATAGTTTGATCAACTATGCTAGCAAAATATTATGAAATCATTGTAAGATGAAGAGGCAAAAAAATAGTAAGTCACCAAAAAATATAGAAAAATGTATTATAGAGGTGTGTGCCAAGAAGTTAACTGATGATGATAATTAAAATAAGTTTTAATGTCATGTTTCTGGATTTTTGGTGTTTATGACATTTATCAAATTTTAAACGTGAAACTTATTGTTATTTTTTCATTTAAAATATTTACTTTTATATCTGATTTTGTATTTTCAATTACTCAATTAAAAGAGTCCTTCACTCAAAATGTATGTTTCTGTTTCTACAGAACCTAGAACTACGCATCAGTATTAGATATCTATTGCTTCTTTTTTTTATGGAAGTATAGTGAATATAGAGTGTTATATTAGTTTCAGGTGTTCAATATAATGATTCAACAATTCTATACATTTCTCAATGCTTAAGTGTACTCTTAATCGCTTTTACCTATTTCACCCATCCCACCCACCACCACCCCTCTGGCAACTAGTTTGTTCCCTGTATTTAAAAGTCTGTGGTTTTGCTTCTCTCTTTTTTATTTTCTTTGTTCATTTGTTTTGCTTCTTAAATTCCGAATATGAGTGATATCATATGGTAGTTGTAATTCTCTGATTTATTTCACTTAACATTATACCTTCTAGGTTCGTGTATGTTTCACATAGCAAGATCTCATTCTTTTTTATGGATGAGTAATATTCCAGAGTGTGTATATGTGTGTGTGTGTGCATGCACACACACCACATCTTCTTTATCCATTTATCTATCAATGGACACTTGGGTTGCTTCCATATATATCTTGGCTATAGTAAATGATGCTGCAGTAAACATTGGAGTGTATATATTTTTGAATTAGTGTTTTCATTTCCTATGGCTAAATACCCAGTAGCAGAATTACTAGATCATAGGGTGGTTCTATTTTTAATTTTTTGGGAAAACTTCATACTCTTTTCCACAGTGGTTGTACCACTTTGCGTTCCACCAGTGGTGCACCAGTGTTCTTTTCTCCACATCCTCGTTAACACTTATTTCTTGTCTTGTTGATTTTAGCCACTCTGACTAGTGTAAATACTTCATCATGGTTTTGATTTGCATTTCCCTGATGATTAGTGACAGTGCACATCTTTTCATGAGTCTATTGGTCATCTGTATGTCTTCTTTGGAAAAGTGTCTATGCAGGTCCTCTGCCCATTTTAATCAGATTATTTAGGTTGGTATGTGTGTTGAGTTGTGTACATTCCTTATATATGTTGTATATTAACCCCTTATCAGACATATCATTTGCAAATATCCTCTCCCATTCAGTAGGTTGCCTTTCTGTTTTGTTGACGGTTTCCTTCACAGTGCAAAAGCTCTTTATTTTGATGTAGTTCCAACAGCTTAATTTTGCTTTTGTTTTCCTTGCCTAAGAAAGTGTATCTAGAAAATGTTTCTATAGCCTATGTCAAAGAAATTACTGTGTATGTTTTCTTCTAGGAGTTTTATGGTTTAGGATCTCACATTTAGGTCTTTAATTCATTTTGAGTTTGTTTTTGTGTATGGTGTAAGAAAGTGATCCAGCTTCATTCTTTTTCAGGTAGCTGTCCAGTTTTCCCAGCACCATTTGTTGAAGAGACTGTCTTTTCCTCGTTATATATTCTTGCCTCCTTTGTCATAGATTAATTGACTGTATAAGCATGGGTTTATTTCTGGGCTCTCTATTCTATTCTACTGATCTGCAATGTCTGTTTTGTGCCAGTACCATACTGTTTTGATTACTACAGCTTTGTAGAACATCTTAAAATCTGGGACTATGAAACCCTCAGCTTTATTCTTCCTTCTCAGGATTGCTTTGGCTATTCAGGGTCTTTTGTGGTTCTGTACCAATTTTAGTATTATCTGTTCTAGTTCTGTGAAAACTACTGTTGGTATTTTGATAGGAATGGCATTAAATTTATGGATTGTTTTAGGTAGTATGAACGTTTTAACAATATTGGTTCTTCCAATCCATGAGCATGGAATAACTTTCCATTTGTTTGTGTTGTCTTCAATTTCTTTCATTAATGTTTTGTAGTTTTTGAAGTACAGATATTTTACCACCCTGGTTAAGTTTATTCCTAAGTATTTTATTATTTTTAGTGCAATTGTAAATGGGATTGTTTTCTTAATTTCCCTTTCTGCTACTTCATTATTAGTGTATAGAAATGCAACAGATTTCCATGTGTTAGTTTTGCATCCTGCCACTTTACTGATTTCATTTATTAATTCTAGTAGTTTTTTGGTAGAACCTTCAGGGATTTTTATATATAGTGTAATGTCATCTGCAAATAGTGAAAGCTTTACTTCTTTCCTTACCAATTTGAATGCCTTTTCTTTCTTTTCTTTTCTTTTTCTTTCTTTCTTTTTTTTTTTTGTTTGTTTGTTTTGTTGTCAGATTGTTGGGGCTAGGACTTCCAGTACTATGTTGAATAAAAGTGGTGAGTGGACATCTTTGTCTTGTTCCTGATCTTAGAGGAAAAGCTCTCTATTTTTCCCCATTGAGTATGATGTTAGCTGTGGGTTTTTCATATATGGCCTTTATTATGTTGAGGTATGTTCCCTCTAAACCTGCTGTGTTGAGAGTTTTCATCCTGAATGGATGAGTATGAGTTGCTTCTTAACCAGTCATGTTATCAACAAAATATCCCCAATAGGCCTTTTCAAGCCTCCAAAAGAATTAACAAATTTCATGTGAGGATTTATGAGAATTTACTTGTTTGAGCTTAGTCATGGTAGGTCTGAAACTTTGTTATGATTTAACATCTTCATTAGCAATAGAATGGGCTAACACCATGATTTGAGGGAACATAAATTTTGTATATTTAAGAATTCATTATAAGTTATAGGAATAACATCCACATGCTGTACTTACCTAAAGCAGCTGAACACAATAGCTCTCTTATTCAAGTTTCTTCAGAGGCACTTTTGTCATTTTTGCTTTTTTAATTCTTCTAAAGCTGTTGCAGAAATATTGTCTTATATAATTTTTTTCCATTCTTCTTATTTTTTTAATTATTATTATGTTATGTTAATCGCCATACATTACATCATTAGTTTTTGATGTAGTGTTCCATGATTCATTGTTTGCATATAACACTTAGTGCTCCATGCAGTACATGCCCTCTTTAATACCCATCACCAGGCTAACCCATCCTCCCACCCCCCCTCCCCTCTAGAACCCTCTGTCTTATATAATTTTATATGCATATCTGTTCCTTTTATATAATTTTTATGCATATATATTCCTTTATATTTTTACTTTTTAAATAAATGTTGGCATGCCCTAAAGACTGTACAAAGACTTGGATTTTAGTTCATATAAGTACATAAGTACGTAAGTACATATTCAATGACTACATAATATTTCATCTATGGTTTTACCGTAGATTTTTAAAGTATTGATCCATTGACTGTAACATAAATGTCTAGCAGCTTTTGTTATCACATCCAGTGACCCAATGGGGGTCATTACATATATATAATTTCTCAACTAAGTTAGTAAACTATAGAATAGATACTAAAAGTGAAATTCTTTAAAGAGTATGCAACTTGTAAATGTTGAAATTGTCAAGTTCTCCATAAAAATGTATAAGTGTGCCTATCCTCTTATATGTTCTCTAGTGCTGTTATCACTTTTTCTTTATCGTTTTGTCAATCGATAGCTGAAAAACAAGTATCACATATTTTATTCTAACATTCTATTATGAAAATATTTTTAATATAGTGAGTAGTTAAAATAATTTTACAATGAATGCCCATATAACCACTACCTGGATCCTAACATTAACATGTTACTATACCTGTTTCATGTATTTCTTGATCTAGCCAGCTTACTAACACTGTCTTTGGCTTTATCTTCCTTTTCTTTCATTATGAGCAAAATTGTGTTTTGTGTGAACCATTTTTTCATACCTTTTCACTGTATTTCCATTAAGTTGTCTCTAGAATTTGTGTAACTATTTATAATAGAATTTACTCCTCTTCATGTGCTATGATTTACACATGTATACTAATTTTTACATTTTCCTATGTAAAATTACATGTTTTACTTTTATGTAGCATTATCTATTAACCTATTACTTACTGTTTCTGCATTGTATGCACTACATAGAAAAATTTCCACTTTCTGAGACTGTAATCTTCCTATGGTTTGTTCTTAAATTTCATACTTTATTTTGTTATGATTTAAATGTTTGATCTACTAATATTTATTTTGCTGCAAAGTTAGACATAGTAATTAAATTTTATATTTTTTGTGATGTTTACCCATTTGTCCCCATAGTTCTTTTTTCATTTATTAACCTCTCCTATTATGAAAGTGATTTTTATACTCTATTTCCACATTGATTTGGGTGTCCCTTCAGATTTGATTTTCTCCCTCTTTGAGATAACATTATTTTAGTCACTGAAAATTTGAAATTTTGGGGAAAATGCACTAGTATTCGTTTTCAGAGCAAGTCCCCATCCGTCTCATCTCCATTGCCCTTCTTTGTGAGCAGTTTCTTGGTTTTTTTTTTTTACAGTTTTTTCCCATATTACTTTTAGGATCCTTTGGACAAGTTTGAATTCTTCTTGGTAATTTTTGGAAGGAATTTGCTAATTATGAGATAATTGACATGTTTATTCTGTTTATTTTTTCTATCAAAACATGATCTGTCTTTTATTTGATCATGTTGTCTTTTATCCTTCAGTGTAATTTTAGTCTTAAGAGATCTTGCATGGTTTTTAAATTTCTCCAGCTCTAAGTTGCAATAGAAAATGTGATCTTTTATTTCAGTATATCTTCTGTCCTCTTAACATTTGAGTATATGAAAACTATTTCTTTGTGTATATCAGTGTTTACTCAGCTATTTCTCAAAATTATTTACTATCTTCCTAGATTAGCAGTTGTCTTCCTGTTTCCCATCAAACAATTTTTTTCAGCAAAAAGTATATATTTTGGGGGCACCTGGATGGCTCAGTCATTAAGCATCTGCCTACATATGAGTAATATAGTAAGAAAATATTCATATAATCAAGATTCAAAAATATTTCTAAAAATTAAGATTTAGTATTGAATTTTATCAAGTACCATTTCTGTAGTTATGGATATAAAGATTTTCAAATTTATCTATTAATGTGTATATTATTGCAATAGATATCTTTCATTTCTGAAACAAGCTTGACTTAGGGCGTATCATTTATTTAATATGTGTCAAGACTAAATGTTTATTAAGGATTTCTATGTCAGTGTTCATAAGTAAAACTGGTCTCCAATTTTCTTTTAGTTTGTATTATTTTTGTAGGATTTTGGTATCACTGTTATGTTACATTTTTTTTAGAAGGTACATTTTTCCTACATTTTTACTCACTGAAACAATCTAAATACACTTCAAGTTATTTGTTCCTAAAATGTTTGAAAAATAACTCAGTAAGAGTTATGACCATATTTCTTTTCTATTCCTCCTTTGGTAATTACTGGTCTCTGGAATTTCTATTATCACATAGGCTAAACTTTGGTAATTTCTATTTTCTTGAAAATCATATATTTCATCCAGATTCTGAAATGGGTTTACATAAAGGTGAGAATATTGTTCCTTGTGGTCTTTTAAATTTCTCTGTAGTTTTTGTAATTTCCATGTTGTAATGTCTTATTTTGCACATTTATGCTTTCTTCTCCTGTTCCCTTTATTATTTAAGAATTATTCTATTTTTCCCCTTCAGTGACTCAGATCTTGGAAATTTGTTAGTTTTAAAGATTTTTTTTTTGCTGTCTTTATTTATATTGATTTCTCTATTATCTCTTTCATTAGTCTTTTTCTGTTCTGTACTGCTTGAAGTCTGATATTTATTATTTATGTTCTTTCAAGTTTGTTAATACGTGCATTTAAGACTAAAATTTCCTCTTATCCTTGTTTATTCTTCTCATATGTTCTGATTTATAATGTATTAACTATTATCATTTTATTTATATTAGGCAATTATGGTTTTTAGTTTTATTTGAACCCAGTGGTAATGATGCTTAAGATTGCTTTTTATTTTTAAATTACTGGGTGATAACATTTTAGATTTTTTTTTTATTTTCATTTTGTTTCCAGGTCATTTTAATTCCAGAAATTAATGATAATTTCTAACTTTGGGGTACCTGGGTGGTGCAGTCAGTTGAGCATCCAACTCTTGTATTTGGCTTAGGTGATCTGAGTATCATGAGATAGAGCCCCACGTCAGGCTCTGTACTCAGCACAGAGTCTGCTTGGGATTCTCTCTCCCTCTCCCTTTGCCCCTCCTGCTTGTGCTCACTTTCTCTCTCTCTCTTAAATAAATAAATAAAACTTTAAAACATAATAATAATAATTTCTAACTTTATTCCTTTGTAACTAATGGCTACTGGCCATGCAATTACTCCATTTTGGGGGGGGGGGGATTTATCAAGTATTTTTTCTAACTGTAGTATTATTTCCTTCAGAGCTTTGTCTCAAAGAAAAATAATATTAAAATTAAGCATGTCAATCTAAGATAAAGATCTGACTGCTTAAGTGAAGACTTTTGACTGAAACACTGTCAAGGAAGGCATTCGTGAGGAAATTCTCCACCAGCTACTTCTGTCAAACCACCTTCAGCCAATTGTGCACAAAGAGAAACTGCTCTCACCCAACAGTTATAAGGTGTCATTTAAAGAACATCAAATTCACAACCACATAAAGACCTTCCTGGAAGTGAAGGTCATCATCTATCTAGAGATGTGACTTGACTTTGATTTCCAGATCTTTTTTTTCCACTTCAGGAGGAACACTTCACTTTTCAAGCATGACATTGTAGGGCAGAACTTGATTTCCCGAGATCAGAAAATATTTATTGTCCCTTTGTCATTTTATTGATGATATCTCATTCCTTGTCTTAGTTTGAAAAGAAAGACAGAAAGAAATGAGAATCATGTGATGATACCTGAAAGTGTAATTCTTTTTTCTATCATCTGCCTAGAGCTGTAATGGTCTAAGATAATGTTTTCATCACATATTTAATATTAACTAAAATTCTAGCATCATGCTCTCCTGCTTCTCCACCCCACAACATAGTGCAGTTCCCAAATAAGGGTGATAACATAAAATGTGGAAAAGTCCAAATTTGGCATGCTGCTCCTTACATATGTTGTTTAAAATGACACATACACAGACATACACATGCACACATGTGTGCATGCACACAATCCATAAAGACATTCACTTGGAATCACTCCCAGAGCACACTAAGTTTATCGGTTACAAGAATCCTAGAATGAGCTGGAAAAATAGTGTTGGATTTTACTTCCTGCAGGAGACCTAAGCCTTAATGTTGTTACTGAGAAATGAGGTTAACTTCTTCAAAATATGATTCAATGACATTCTCTTTAGTTGGCATCTTTTTCATTTTCATGTTGAATTGGAGCAGCCAATTCCCTATATGTATGGCTAAAGTTCACTCTAATTAAGTGAGAAAAAAGAGATCAATGAAATTGAATCTGGAAAAAAATCCAAAGAATGAAGACTATTTTCCAAATTTGACTAGTTTATATACAAGTCTGTCCTCTCTCTACTTCACTTCCTGGTAAAATGAATCCCATTTCCATGACCCCTTGGATGCACCAATCTACCCTTTACTCCCCCATGGTAACTGACTATTTTTTTGTGACCATAGGGCCAAATAAAATCTAAAACCTGCTATCTTCTTCTGACCAAAACAAAGGGCTCTTGTGAGTTACATAAATATAATAAACATTTATTGGGGAAATTTTCATCCTAGAATTTTAAAATTTCTCATGTAAGATTTTATTGGTCTCATCATTCACATGTTGTAATGAAGCAAGATGATTTCTCTCGGATATTTGCTCCCAGTGAGAACACAATTATTAAATATCATCATCACTGATAATAATTAAACTTTATTACCTCAATTTCAGCCCTGTCAGATCAGGCTTCCCAGAGGGGAGCCTGTGTGTGAGAGGCTTTAGAAAAGAGTATAGTGAAAAGTACTGCTAATGGAACACCTGGTTAGGGACAGAGCCTAAGAGCCCAAAAATGGTGCAAAAGCCCCATTTGGATAGGTCTGCAGCATAACTTAGATCTATTCTTGCCACCCTTAACCAATATTTGAGAAAGGAAATGTCTTCCCAACAAGGAATAAGAATGCTAGGCATCAAAATTACAGCAGACTAGAAGGAAGGTGACGAAGGAGGGGTCATTAGAGATTGAATGATAGCCACTGGTTTTAAACATCACCTCAGTGCTGGGCACTTTTTCTCTTTTAAAACATTTAGCAGGAGCTATGTAGTGGGTTATAGATATTAGGTGATTTACCAGGAATCCACTTAACTAATAATTGCTGAAAACAGTATTCAAAACCAGGGCACCCTGCTTCAAGGTGCATACACATTTTTAGTTTTCAACTACACCATGCTGTTTTTTATTGGTAGACAGAAGAAAAAATATATGTGGAGATAAATGAGGAAGAATGTTTAGTCGGCATTGGTAAATATTTGGCTGCTGTTAATTTTAACTCAGCTGCTTAAAGTGCACAGTAATTAGCCTGGTCGCCTTGAGGATAGTCTTAAATGAGGATGCCTGGACAAAGATTGTTATGATGAACAGGAGTAATCAAACTTGCGAAGTTGGCAAAGATGACACTTGGTGAACAGGGGAAAGAAAATACAGTTTGTATTTTCTTTTGCTGAAGACTTAAACACAAAACTCACCAACCTCACAGGTCAGTGGAATGTTACTCTAGCCTGGTAGAATCTCTTATACAACCTCTACCTTTGGATGCATAGGAACTCACATGTTTGAATCAAGTCAGAGGCACAGTAATCATATATTTACAGTTCTTATAGATGCAAAATTTAAAAGGCCCTGTGGATACTGGGCTTGGCCCTCATTTTTTTCCTTATCTGACCTGAACTCTCTAGAGTCCTGTTTTAATTTTCACAATATTTGAGAAATGAATGGCTCTAAATGTCACCCAGACATATCGTTGCTACCAATTCAGGAGAATGAATCAGCCAAAAAGCCAAGAATGAAAAAGTTTCAACAAATGGAAACATTTTTCAAGACCATGAACTGCATCCTTTCTACTACCAGTCTAATTGGTTAAAATGGAAATAAAGATAGGGAGAATAGACAGCTTCTGAAGGAAGAGGGAGGCCAAACTCCAAAGAATGAAAAGGAGAAAGAAACGTGTCAAGATTTATGATTCCCAGTATGATGATTTAAACATCTTGAAGAACTTGGGGCACCAGGGTGGCTCAGTTGGTTAAGCGTCTGCCTTTAGCTCAGATCATGATCCTGGGGTCTTAGGATAGAGCCCTGCATTGGGCTCCCTGATCAGTGGGGAATCTTCTTCTCCCTCTCCCTCTGTACTCTCCTTCACTCTCTCTCAAGTAAATAAATAAAATCTTTTAAAAAAATAAATAAACATCTTGAAGAATTGAAATAGGACTGACTCTTAAACCACTACTTGTTTTTTGTTTTCATTAACCAATCTGACATTCCATATAAAGATAAGGCATTTTTAACTGATTGATTCATGTTTTTGATGCTAAGACTTCACATCATCTCCTCAGAGTTAATTTAAAAAATAAGAATGGGGAGGGGGACATCTGGGTGGCTCATTTGGTTAAGTGGCTGCCTTCAGCTTTGGCCATGATCCCAAGGTCCTGGGATTGAGCCCCATGTTGAGTTCTCTGCTCAGCAGAGAATGGGCTTCTCCCTCTCCCTCTGCCTGCCACTCCACCTGCTTGTGTTCTTTCTCTCTCTGTCAAATAAATAAATAAAAATCTTAAAAAGAAAAAAAGAAGAATGAGAGGGAAAAGGATGAAGACAAAAGGACAAGAGTTCCTTGGAAGAAAATAGAAGTTTTTACTCTATAACATGGACACTGATTTTCAAATAAGTAGTCCCTTGTAGTGAACTTGATGTGCGGTCCCATGAGGATGATTTCACACCTGAGATGGGGATACACTTACCTCTGTCCTTCCTTTCTTGAGCTCAAATAGGCTCCTAGATTTTAAGCAATTCTTAAACACACACACACACACACATATACACACACACGCATGCATGCATATACACACAACCCTCCATTGTTCTTCTAGTAATCTATATTCACACCAGTGTTAAACATGTAGAACATAGGTTACTAGACAAGTCTCTTAGCTATGAACTGTGTGGTAGCCAGGGAAGCAAGATCTAATACTAGGGAGATTTAATACAGCCCAAAGAGGAGGGCTTAAATCCAGGAGGAGGAGGAGACCCTTCTCCCACCAGCCACTCTGGAAATGACAGGTTGTTTTAGACACTGGGCCTGGGAAGCATCCTCTTTATCCCCCAGGGTTTTCCTCCATCCTAGTCTTGCTTCCCATTCTCTGCTGCTGTTATCCCCTCTCTCTGGAGGATATGTGGGTTGCTGTTTCCTAAAGACTGAGATTTTATCTTTGACAGCAATCCTTTTGCAAAGTTAATATTTGCTTCTATAACCCTTTACATAGAGCATATCTTTTGAAACTCCCTAGTACAAACCTTTTGTTGGTCATCCCCAGTATTTGAAAACTTGGTATATACCACTGAGATCATAGTTTGGCTCTGCTCTCTAGATGGCATCTATTTTATGAAACTAATTGACTTTTTTTTTTAAAGATTTTATTTATTTATTTGACAGAGACAGAGATAGCGAGAGCAGGAACACAAGCAGCGGGAGTGGGAGAGGGAGAGCAGGCTTCCCACCAAGGAGGGAGCCCGATGTGGGACTCCATCCCAGGACTCTGGGATCATGACCTGAGCCGAAGGCAGACGCTTAATGACTGAGCCACCCAGGCGCCCGAAACTAATTGACTTTTAAGGAGGTCTGTCCTCCTGATGATGTGGCACATAGTTTCCATTAATGTACTGGAGTTAAGTGATCATCAAAGAGATAATAAACCCCGTGGTGAGAACAGCTGAACTTAATTTACAGTGTGTCAAGACAAAGGCTCCTAAAGAGTAATTCTAAAATTGACATTTTAAGGCTCCTTAGAAATTTTTGTCAATGGCATCAGACAGGAGTGGTAAAGCTGCTCTCATATGCATTCTACAACCTCCATCTGGAGTAGAGAAGTGCAACTGTTGTCCTAGGACAAACAGATAATCCATGAAGCTATTAAAGCTTAAATTTTGGGATCCTCATTTGGATAGATTCATTCCTGAGCTATACAAAAATTTTTAATTTTGCATTCTTTATAAATGGGTCTATGCTATGGTCTGAATGTTTGCCCCCCCCCATTCATATGATGAAATATGATGGTATTAGGAGGTGGGGTCTTTGGAAGTTGCTTAAACCATGAGGATTGAGCCCTCATAAATGGGATTGATGCCTTATAAAAGAGGCTCCAGAGATAACTCTAGCCCCTACTGCTATGTGAGGATGCAGAGAGAAGATGCAAACTATGAACCAAGAAGAGGGCTTTCATCAGAAGAGGGCTTTCTCCATGCTGGCACCTTGGTCATGGACTTCCCAGCCTCCAGACTATGGGAAATAATTTCCATTGCTTATGAGCTACCTAATTCATGCTGTTTTATTATAGCAGCTGATATGGGATAAGACAGTCTCCATAGTTGTATAAGTTGCAAGTAGGGTTAACAGATTGAGCAAAATCCAAATCAACCAATAGCAGAAAACAAATATCCAGGACACTCCAATAAATTTGAATTTTGGGTAAATAATGATTTTTTTTTACCATAAGTAATACCTATTAAACATTTGTCATATAATAATTGGGAATAATAAAAATAATCCATTGTTAATCTGACAACATTCAAGGCCCTGGGCAATCAGTAGTAAACAAAATAGCAAATTCTCTTTTCTGATGAAAGTTATAGACAATAAGCCAATAAATAAAATATATGTGTCTGATATTGATTTTATTTTTTTATATAAGCCAATAAATGTTTTCATATAGGTATAAGATAGAAGGAGGGAGGAATAAGAAAAGGGGATTAATTTGGGAAGAAATATAGAGGCAATATAAAAAGCAGAATTAAAAAAAATTATAGTCTTATTTTTAGAACAATCTTATTTTTAGATTACAGAAAATTTAAGAAGATAGTATAGAGGATTTTCACATATCCCATGCTTGTTTTCCTCTATTAAATACACATATCCATAGATATTCCTATATGTAACCATATGCATCTATATTAAACTAAACTTGAATTCATTCTGGTGTCTCCAACTCTAATTTATTATTGCATGGATGATGCTAGCCTCCCTCTTTTGCTTATCTGTAAATTCTCCAGCAGTGAAAAACCTGGCTCCCACCCACCACCATTCACTTATCTAATTCTTCAGTTCAGTATACATTTATAGTAGTTCTAGAATTGTTAACTGGTGTCCCCCAGCATGATTTTATTAATTAGAATGCAGTGCTTTTGAGTAGTTCCTTTTGCCATTAGTCTTACAGATTTCACTTATTTACAAAGTTACTTAGGTCAATACTTCTTCCCCACTGCCCCTTTAGTCAGGCTGTTTCATACGTTTGTAATAGAGTTAGATTCTCTTATCATGACTGCACACCTTCCTGTGATCCACTGACCTCCTAAATGATTTTTTTTAAATCTGTGTACATTAATGGTTTACTCTTTGTGCTGTAAATTTTTATGGGTTTGACAAATCCATAATGTCATTTGTCCACCATCACATTATCATGCAGAAGAGTTGTACTAACCTAAATATCCCCTGTGCTTCATCTATTCATGCTTCCTCCTCCCCCCAACCCCTGGAAGCCACAAATCATTTTACTGTCTCCATAATTTTGCCTTTTCTGGAATGTCATATAATTGGAATCATACACTGTATAACTTTTTTGTTCTCTTAGAAATAGGCATTTAAGTTTCCTCCATATCTTGTTAGCTCATTTCTTTTTATCACTGAATTATATTCCATTGTATGGATGTATCACAATTTGTTCATTCACACATCTGTTGAAAGTTATGTTGGTTGCTTCATTTTTTGTGATCATAAGTAAAACTACTATGAACATTCACAAGTAGGTTTTTGTGTGGACATAAATTTTCAGCTGAACTGAGTAAATACCCAGAAGCCCAATTACTGGATTGTGTGGTAAGACTATGTTTAGGTTTGTAAGAAACTGCCAGACTGTCTTCCAAAAGGGTGTACAATTTTGGAAGCAACTATGTTCACCACTCTACCACCAATTCCCACTAAGGTTGTACCATTTTGAATTCTTAACATCAATGAAAGATAGTTCCTATTGTTCCATATTCTTTTCAGTTTTTTGGATTTCAGATATTCTCATTTAGTGTGGTAGCTCATTGTTATTTTACTTTGAATTCCTTGATGACAAATTATATTGTGCATCTTTTAATATGCTTAGAAAAGTAGAGTTTTAATAGATATTTTGCAGAAAAGATGTGTAAAAATAAAGGGAAACCAACGCCCAATAAACTCCACACTCCAGAATTATTCTCTACCATCAGTGAAAGTAGAGAGATAAGTGACAGATAAATCAACTCAACAATATTTTGTACATTTCACCTGTGCTGGGGGGGACGTCCTCATAGCTAGAGAGAAAGGGAAATTAACTTTTGTTTTTATAATGATGGATGGCTTAGCCAATGTATTTTACTAGGTTAGGGATGGTTACCCAAGTTTTATTTGAATGATTAGGAAGGACTTTCTCCTAAAAGAGGAGTCTGTATTCGTCCTTGTGCTGAGGTTAACCTTAAAATAGCACAAGTATATGTGGAACACTTACTATGTGCCATGTGCTGTGATGAACTCTTTACATGTACTGATACAGGAAAAACACTGAGATACCCTGAAAGGCAGTCCCTATGATTACCCCTATTTTTTTCTACTAAAGCTAAGGAAGCAAACAGCTAAGTATTTCCCCTAAAGTTCATAGCAATGTGTGGCAAAGCTTAGATATGAAATCAGGCAATTTGACTACAGAATCTGATTTCTTAATCACTTTAGTGTTTCACCTACCTCACACGGCATGTTCTATTACAAATCAGGAAGGAAAGCTGAGAAAGATAATGAAAGGTGAGACCTTTCTTGAGAATGGGATTGTATTCATCTCTGGAAAGCAGATAACTTCTCCACTGTGAGTTAAAGGAGTCAGCAAGAACTCATCTCTTTGTGATTATAGAAATTGAGAACTTTAGATTTAGGCATCATCTTGAATTTCTCCATGTTATAAATGAGGACATTGAAGCCAGAAATATTCATTGTCCCAATATCTGAATGGATTATCTTGGGTTGATGGCTGTAACAGGTCTTCAGAGCTGTGTCATTTCTACTAGAGCATTATTTTTCTATTTGAACGTTACAAAAAAATGTAGATTAATTACTGTTCCTTTTTTTAATTCTGGTCAACCTGTCATTTTGTGGCCAAAGCCTCAAAGCACATTAATGGGAAGGTAGAATCTAGGACACTCCACCTGCATTTCTCATCTCTGTTGTGTCAAAATGTAAACAAAAAAAGCCTTTTATGTGCCTGGCTGCCATCATAGCCCCCTAGGCTAATGCTCACTTCATTTAAAAAGAAATTATTCCCTTCCTTCTAAAGGAAGTCATGTAAGTCTAACTAGCGGAGAATATTTCTGTTTTCTTTCCCCAGTGAAACAAGCAGCCGTGCCACAGTAATTTGGTCTTGATTATTACAATATCAAAAGAAAACTGTGAATGAGGTTTTTGTTTTTGGGGTTTTTGAAAATATGAGGAAGATGATAGTTAGCTCTGTGCTTTTAATTCACTGGGTTGCATACTGGTCTCAATATGAGAACAAAAAATGAAAGAGAGGCAACTGTAAATAATGCATGCAATTAATTATTTCGTTATTAAGATTTTATTGGTGGAGTAGGGAGGTGGAAAGAAGCTAAGAAAACAAAGCTCAAGTTAATTCCAATTTGTAGCTTGCATAGCATTTGATAAATCTTCTTGGAAAATAACTAGCAGCAAGAGATAGTGAGTTGGAGAATTCTTTCAGTTTATTTTGTAAATGGAAGAAGTATGTTGGAACCTAATTAAAAGCTTTAATATAATTAATGAAATTTTGAATGTGTCTATCACTAGATATTAATTATCTTGTAATCACTAGAACAGATAATGATGATATCATTCTTTGTGATTAGTGTGGAGTATGTCCTCCCAGTATGAATGATGCTGAACTAGGATAAATTGGTTATTAAACTAAATATTTTTCCCAAAAAAAAGATGTCTGCATTAATACTAGCTTAAGGTGTTGGAGGGTAGAGGAATCTATCAATGAACATGTTTGCCTGGCCAAAAATCAAGTTAATGAATAATCTAAGGAAAAAAAGAATAAATTCAACAGGAAAAAAATATGATGGAAATGTATTAATGACACAGGAGAAAAATATGTCTCTTAAAGGTAGAGGCAAAGGATATACTTGTTAAATTAATTAAACAAGGAGGCCTTAGCTAGGGAAGAAAAGATGGCAGAGCAGTAGGGGACCCTATTCCAACCAGTCCCCAGAATTGAGCTGAATATCTACTAGACCACTCTGAACACCCACAAAATCAGCCTGAGATATAAAAAGATATATCTGGATCTCTACAAACAGAATATGCAGGCAGTTGGTTTCAAGGTATGAAGCGGGGAACCGTGATTCCACAGGCAGATATCAGAAGATAAACAGAAGTGGGAGGGAGCCATGGGGATCCTACACCACCAGTGAGCAAAAGCCTCCCATGCTGGGGACCAGGCACAGACTCACAGACCGGTAACGGTGGAGAAAGGACTTTAGGGCAGCCCCCCGGACTGAAACCTGGATCGGCAGGACCTTGTATGTGAACTGGGGGTGGCTGGTGGTTTTAGAAGCACAAAGAGCAGAGACATGCCTCTGTACCCCAACCTGGAGGCAAGGACGGGGAGTGCTGCTGAGGGGCATACAACCCAAGATGCTGCAGTTTATAGCAGCACAGACAGAAACGGAGATAGTGTGGCCTGGAGAGCCCACTGAAGAACAGACTGTGTTCTCTCTGTTCTGAGGCAGAAGGTTGGAAATCTCTTCTGCTCTGACTCTCAGAAGAGCTGCAGAAAGCCGCCAAGGAAAGCCACCAGAGAACAAAAGCCCCCAAAAACTGGTTTTCACTGAGCCCATTCCCCCCCTACAGGGGGCAGGGCAACTCTACCCAAACAGGGTTGCCTGAGTAACAGTGCAGCAGGCCCCTACCCCAGAAGACAGGCTGGGAGAACAAGAGGCCAACAACCCTAAGGTCCCTATAAAACAGGTGCATCTTGCTTGGGTTATGGTCAATAATTTGGATTCTGTACATTCCCTCAACCACCCCTCAACAGAATGACTAGGAGGAGGACCCCCCCAAAAGAGGAAAGACTCAGCAACTGTACCTTCTCCCACAGATTTACAAATGGATACAGATATAACCAAGATGTCGGAAATGGAATTCAGGATAGCAGGTGTGAAGACAATACCTAGACTGGAGAAATCGATTAATGGCAACATAGAGTCTCTAAGGGCAGAAATGGAAGCTGAACTGGCAGAACTTAAAAATGCTATCAATGAGGGGCGCCTGGGTGGCTCAGTTGGTTAAGCGACTGCCTTCAGCTCCGGTCATGATCTCAGGGTCCTGGGATCGAGCCCCGCATCGGGCTCCCTGCTCGGTGGGAAGCCTGCTTCTCTCTTTCCTACTCCCCCTGCTTGTGTTCCCTCTTTCGCTGTGCCTCTACCTCTCTCTGTCAAATAAATAAATAAAATCTTTTTTAAAAAATGCTATCAATGAGATCCAATCTAATTTAGATAATCTAACAGCTAGGGTAAGCAAGGCAGAAGAATGAATTAGTGATCCAGAAGACCAATTGATAGAAAAGAAGGAGAAAGAGGAGGCCAGGGAGAAAAAACAAAAATCCATGAAAATGGAATCAGAGAAATAAGTGACACCATGAAGCATTCCAGTGTCAGAATTATTGGGATCCCTGAGGGGGTGGAGAGAGAGAGAGAGGACTAGAAGATATATTTGAGCAAATTGTAGCTGAGAATTTCCCTAATCTGGGGAATGAAACAAACATTCATGTCTTAGAGGCAGAGAAGACCCCTCCCAAGATCAAGGAAAACAGGCCAACACCCCAGCATATAATTTAGAACCAAGAAAACCATCTTAAGGGCAGTTAGGGCGAAGGGATTCCTTACATACAGAGGGAGGAACATCAGAATAATGTCAGACATATCCACAAAGACCTGTCAAGCCAGAAAGGCCTGGCAAGACATATTCAGGGTACTAAATGAGAAGAACATGCAGCCAAGAATATTTTATCTGGCAAGGCTCTCATTTAGAATGGATGGAGAGATGCAGAGCTTCCACGACTGGCAGAAACTGAAAGAATATGTGACCACTAAGCCGGCCCTGCAAGAAATATTAAGGGGGGTTTATAGAAAAGGAGAAAGAACCCAAGAGTGATATAGTACAGAAATTTACAGAGAGAATCTATAGAAACTAGGACTTCACAGGCAACATGATGACAATAAATTCATATCTTTTAATAATCACTCTCAATGTGAACGGCCTAAATGCTCCTACAAAACAGCACAGTGTTGCAGATTGGATAAAAAGGACCCCTCCATATGCTGCCTACAAGAGACTCATTTTGAACCTAAAGATACATCCAGACTGAAAGTGAAGGGATGGAGATCCATCTTCCATGCCAGTGGACTTCAAAAGAAAGCTGGGGTAGCAATTCTGATATCAGACAAATTAGATTTTAAGCTAAAGACTGTAGTTAGAGGCACAGAAGGACACTATATCATTCTTAAAGAGTCTACCCAACAAGAAGATCTAACAATTGTAAATATCTATGCCTCCAACATGGGAGAAGCCATCTACATAAGCCAGCTGTTAACCAAAATAAAGAGTCATACTGATAACAATACGTTAATTGTAGGAGACCTCAATACTCCACTCTCAGCAATAGACAGATCATCTAAGCAGAAAATCAATAAAGAAACAAGAGCTTTGGATGACACACTGGACCAGAAGGACCTCATAGATATGTACAGAACATCCACACTAAAACAACAGAATACTTCTCCTTGAGCACACATGGAACTTTCTCCAGAATAGACCACATACTGGGTCACAAATCAGGTCTCAACTGATACCAAAAGATTGAGATTATTCCCTGCATATTCTCAGGCTACAATGCTTTAAAACTGGAACTCAATCACAAGAAAAAATTTGGCAGAAATTCAAACACTTGGAAGCTAAAGACCACTCTGCTCAAGAATGTTTGGGTCAAACAGGAAATCAAAAAAGAACTTAAACAATTCATGGAAATCAATGAGAATGAAAACACATCGGTCCAAAACCTATGGAATACGGTAAAGGTGGTCCTAAGGGGGAAATACATAGCCATCCAAACCTCACTCAAAAAAATAGAAAAATCCCAAATTCACCCACTAACTTTACACCTTAAAGAACTAGAGAAAATGGAACAAAAGATGCCTAAGCCATGCATTAGAAGAGAAATAATTAAGATTAGAGCAGAGATCAATGAATTCGAAACCAAAAACACAGTAGATCAGATCAACGGAACTAGAAGCTGGTTCTTTGAAAGAATTAATAAGATCGATAAACCACTGGCCAGACTTTTCCGAAAGAAAAGAGAAAGTACCTAAATTAATAAAATTATAAATGAAAGGGGAGAGATCATGACTAACACCAAGGAAATAGAAACAATTATTAGAAATTATTATCAACAACTATATGCCAATAAATTAAGCAACCTGGAAGAAATGGATGCCTTCCTGGAAACCTACAAACTGCCAAGACTGAAACAGGAAGAAATTGACAACCTGCATAGGCTAATAACTAGTAATGAGATTGAAGCAGTGATCAAAAGCCTCCCAAAAAAACAAGAGTCCAGGGCCTGACAGATTCCCTGGGGAATTCTACCAAACATTCAAAGAAGAAATAATACCTATTCTACTGAAGATTTTTCAAAAGAATAGAAACAGAAGGAAAGCTTCCAGACTCATTCTATGAGGCCAGCATTACCTAATCCCCAAACCAGGCAAAGACCCCATCAAAAAGGAGAATTTCAAACCGATATCCCTGATGAATATGGATTCCAAAATTCTCAACAAAATCCTAGCTAATAGGATCCAACAATACATTAAAAGGGTCATCTACCACAACCAAATGGGATCTATCCCCAGGATGCAAGGGTGGTTCAACATTCACAAATCAATCAATGTGATAGAACACATTAATAAGAGGAGAGAGAAGAACCATATAATCCTTGATGCAGAAAAAAGCATTTGACAAAAGAGAACATCCTTTCCTAATTAAAACTCTCCAGAGTATAGGGATAGAGGGAACATTCCTCAAGTTCATAAAATCCATCTATGAAAAACCCACAGTGAATATCATCCTCAATGGGGAAAAGATGAGAGCCTTTCCTAAGATCAGGAACACGTCAAGGATGCCCACTCTCACCACTATTGTTCAACATAGTACTAGAAGTTCTAGCAACAGCAATCAGACAACAAAAAGAAATAAAAGGTATTCAAATTGGCAAAGAAGTCAAACTCTCTCTCTTTGCAAATGGCATGATACTTTATGTGGAAAATCCAAAAGACTCCACCTCCAAATTACTAAAACTCATACAGCAATTCAATAATGTGGCAGGATACGAAATCAATGCACAGTAATCAGTGGCTTTCTTATACACTAACAATGCAACTGTAGAAAGAGAAATTAGAGAAACGATTCCATTTACAATAGCATGAAAACCCATAAGATACCTCCAAGTAAACCTAACCAAAGAGGTAAAGATCTATACTCTAGGAACTACGGAACATTCATGAAAGAAATTGAAGAAGACACAAAAAGATGGAAAAACATTCCATGCTCATGGATCCGAAGAATAAACATTGTTAAAATGTCGTGCTACCCAGAGCAATCTATACTTTCAATGCCATCCCAATCAAAATTCCAATGACATTTTCAAAGTGCTGGAACAAACAATCCTAAAATTTGTATGGAATCAGAAAGGACCCTGAATCACCAAGGAAATGTTGAAAAAGAAAAACAAAGCTGGGGGCATCATGTTGCCTGATTTCAAGCTATATTACAAAGCAGTGATCACCAAGACAGCATGGTACTGGCACAAAAACAGACATATAGGCCAATGGAACAGAATAGAGAACCCAGATATGGACCCTTAACTCTATGGTCAAATAATCTTTGACAAAGCAGGGAAAAATATGCAATGGAGAAAAGACAGTCTCTTCAATAAATGGTGCTGGGAAAATTGGACAGCTATATACAGAAGAATGAAACTTGACCATTCTCTTACATGAGACACAAAGATAAACTCAAAATGGATGAACGTCCTCAATGTGAGACAGGAATCCATCAAAATCCTAGAGGAGAACATAGGCAGTAACCTCTTTGACATTACCCACAGCAACTTCTTTCAAGATACATCTCCAAAAGCTAGTGAAACAAAAGCAAAAATGAACTTTTGGGACTTCATCAAGATAAAAAGCTTCTGCACAGCAAAGGAAACAGTCAACAAAACAAAGAGGCAACCCACAGAATGGGAGAAGATATTTGCAAATGACACTACAGATAAAGGGCTAGTAGCCAAGATCTACAAAGAACTTCTCAAACTCAACACCCGAAAAACAAATAAGTCAAAAAATGGGCAGAAGACATGAACAGACACTTCTTTGAAGAAGACATACAAATAGCTAACAGACACATGAAAAAATGTTCATCATCATTAGCCATCAGGGAAATTCAAATCAAAACCACATTGAGATTCCACCTTACACCAGTTAGAATGGCAAAAATGGACAGAGAGAGAAACAACAAATGTTGGAGAGGTGGTGGAGAAAGGGGAACCCTCTTACACTGTTGGTGGGAATGCAAGTTGGTACAGCCACTTTGGAAAACAATGTGGAGGTGTCTCAAAAAATTAAAAATAGATCTAACCTATGACTCAGCAATTGCACTACTGTGTATTTACCCCAAAGACACAGATGTAGTGAAAAGAAGGGCCATATGTACCCCAAGGTTCATAGAAGCAAAGTCTGCAATAGCCAAACTGTGGAAAGAGCCAAGATGCCCTTCAACAGATGAATGGATAAATAGGATGTGGTCCATATATACAATGGAATATTACTCAGCCATCAGAAAGGATGAATACCTAACTTTTACATCAACATGGATGGGACTGGAGGAGATTATGCTAAGTGAAATAAGTCAAGCAGAGAAAGTCAGTTATCATGGTTTCACTTATTTGTGGAACATAAGGAATAGCATGGAGGACATTAGGAGCAGGAAGGAAAAATGAAGGGGAGGAAATCCAAGGGGGAGATGAACCATGAGAGACTATGGACTCCAAGAACCAAACAGGGTTTTAGAGGGGAGAGGGGTGGTGGATGGGTTAGCCCAGTGATGGTATTAAAGAGGGCACATACTGCATAGAGCACTGGGTGTTATACAAAAACAATGAATCATGGATCACTACATCAAAAATTAATTATGTATTGTATGGTGACTGACATAACATAATAAAATAAAATAAAATTTAAATTGGGCGCCTGGGTGGCTCAGTTGGTTAAGCAACTGCCTTCGGCTCAGGAGTCCTGGGATCGAGTCCCGCATCGTACTCCCTGCTTGTCAGGGAGTCTGCTTCTCCTTCTGACCCTCCTCCCTCTCATGCTCTCTGTCTCTCATTCTCTCTCTCTCTCAAATAAATAAATAAAATCTTTTAAAAAAATAAATAAATAAAATAAAATAAAATTTAAATTATAAAAAAAGGAGGTCTTAGACTGAGGTGGTTCTAATGCCTTGAGAGCCTATGTAAGCAAATTAAAAAATTTAAGCTTGTAAATCCCTCAAGGCCAAGAATTTGAAACCTAAGGATAGCCAGTCATGACCAGTTACACTTTCCTGAATAAGGGAGCCACTTAAGACAATCAAATAATTTCCTTGCTTTGCTTCCACATCTTCTTTATAAAAGTCTTTCTTCTGTGTCCTGTGGGTAGAGTGCTCCTAACCAACTCCTGTTTGTTGCTGCACTTATTAGATTTTTGCTCAAACTCAACATTTTTAACATACCTCAGTGTATCTTTTAACATACTGAATTAGAACAATTTTTTTGTTATTCTGTCATTTATTCTAACCATCTTGAGCTTTCATAATTCATATGATTTTAATTTTGACTGGAAACCTTCATAATATTTGAATCTCACAGAAAAAAATAAACATTAAGCAAAATTCTCATGTTTTGAAGTCTTTTAAAGTTCATCTTAGATTTTAAGTAAATAGTAAGTTGTTAAATCTAGAAGATTAAATATTTTAACTTAAGATAATTCTAGAAATAGTACAATACAGTATGCTAAGCTTTTTTTATGTTTTTATATATTTCGTAACCCTGTGAGATAGGTGGTTTCAGAAAACATTTTACAACTGATAGAGCTGATGATTTATAGGTTAACCAATTGTCCCAAGCAGTCAGTAGAGAAAATTATACATCAGGGATGTAAATTGCAGCCTTTCTCATGCTAAATGTCATGGTACTTCCTTACTTCTATTAAATGTTAACCAAATATTTTGTCCATTTAGAAAACACCTCAAATTTGAATTATAATTTATCATGAGATACTTTCATAAGTCCAGGTTAACAACATTACAGGGAGCACAGATCATTTTAAAGCGTTAAATTTATACATAGTAAAGCTCTTGATTAAAAAAAAAAAAAAAAACTTGAAGAAATGTGATTTTTCTCCACACTGTCAAAGAACAAAATTACCAATGAGTCATGGCTCTCATGGCTTATGTCATGAACTATTTAACAATCCAATCACATTTATTAGCCACATGTCCCCACACCACTGGTCCCATGGTAGCATTCCCTTGGCTTCTGGATGGGAGAAACATGGCTGGTGCCAAACAAGGTGATATTTGTTACTTCTGGACTCCAATTCTGCTGGAGTAGACCATCAGCTCATCCCATTTCAGAAAGGAGTAAAATGATGTTATGGCTCATGATCAACCACATTGTTATCATTCTTTAGGAAGGACTACCTTTCTTTTTTCCAAAGCTGTTTTATCAAGAAGCAGGTAGAAGACATGACTGACTCACTTCTCTGTGAGTCTGAGCTACAGAGTACCATTGGCTATGAAAAATAATATTGCTCTCTTGGGTATATTGGGATGCTAATACTGCTTAGCAAAGTACTGGAAATCTCAGTGATATATATATCAATAAAAATTGATTTCTCACACATCTGCCGCTTTCAGTATGAGGTTGTCTTATCTAGGCTGTGTACAACTAGGCAGTTATGGTTCTCTTATCACTTATTCTCTTCCTGAGCCTAGTGGGCTGGTCCAGGCATGTTCATCTCTTAGTCATGGCAGAAACATCAGAGTGAGTCTAATTGCACAATTATTTTCTGTGAAAGTACTTTTTCTAGTAACATCATGCTAACCAACATGCTCTTGGCCAAAACAACTCATATGATTGAGCCTAGTCTCAGGGGCAGAGAAATAGCACTTTAGTGGGAAGTGCTGCTAAGTTACATGGCAAAGGTCAGCTTCATTGGAGGGTTGAAGAATTGAGGCCTTTCATGCAATCTATTAGCAAGAAATCAAATATATAAGAAGCCATAAAGAATGCTAGGAGTCAACAGTAAAATTAAAGTTGTTCCCCAAAATTATGTCTTTAAATCACTCTGTAATTACAATGATTAGTTATTGTCACATGCAGTAATTGTCAATTGTAACTGTGTTGAGGTTGCAAATTATGCAGATACACAGAGAAAATGTAAGTACTGTGTATTGACTTTACCTCTGATCTTGTCTTATTTCCTCTACCTTTACCTTCTTCAACCTTACTTAAAAACATGTTTTGCTTTTTACCTTCACGAGGCACAGCAAATCTTTCAGGAATGAGGTAGAATATAAACATATTATCAATAGGAAATCTTAAAATCAAAGTGGAAAATAAAATTAGCATATTCTCTGGGTATGATATAACTGAGATACAAAGAAGTTATATGACTTGTAAAGATTTAAGTGAGATAATCTGGAAGAAAAATTCCTTGGTTTGTGATCTAATATCACTTTACATTTCAGTTTTATTGACCAAGTTGAGAAAAAAGAATCCAGTTTGCTTCACCATTTTTTCTTATACTATATTATAAATAACTATTCACCTTTATGTAAATGCCTACAAAAATTACGAGCTGAAAATGTTGATTATATTTTATTGATTTTCATCAATGCAATTACCTATTTTTTTTCTGTAAAGAATTTTCTAGCTTTAAGCTTCTAAATGCCAGAGCCTGCTTTTTCTAAATTTAACTGTATTTCTTGAACTGTGGAAGAGTTTAATCAAAATCCTTTGGTTGTATGAGAGAAATACTTTTGCATGTATATACACTACCTAAAACTAAAACCAAGGTAACCAAAATTGACTTAATTCTAAGGATAGAAGTGTTTCCCCGGGACTGTCATTGCTTCCCAAGGTCATTAGAACTCCACTATTACAAGGACCCATAAATAAGAGCTGAGATGCATAATGGTTTCATCTGGACAGGGGCACAGGGATTCTGAAATAACCAGACGAACATAGGTAGCTCCAGTTATTTGCCTCTCAGACAAACAAAAGCAGTGGCTGCTGAAATAATGGTAAGAAAAATGGTTCTAGGGTTTTCCCCCATGACTCAAGACAAGCATTTACATTATTTAGACAACTCAATGTCTCTTCTGACTTATGATTGCCTTACAATGTATGGAATATATTTAGTGTCCCCATGGAAGTAATTGCACTTGAAACATCAACATATATTTATTTAGTAGACAGTGTTTTCATAGGTCCCTGCAGTGTATTTTAACAGTAGTGGAAACTAAAATTTTGGTGTAATGTGTTTTTATCTATCATTCAAAGAAAATCCAGTACTTGTAAATTTTAGAGAGCAATTGAAAGTTTCATAAAGTTGTAGAAAGTAGTGAAGTGATGGAAATTAATTAAAAGTAGCAGGGTATAGAAGTAGTAAGTAGAACTCTGTGTTTATGTGATAAAATACACATGGCTTATTTACTATCTTAATAATTTTTAGGTGTACAGTTCAGCCGCATTAAGTACTTTCACAATATTATGCAACCATCACCCCCATCCATCCCCATAACTCTTTTCATCTTGTGAAACTGAAACTCTGTATCCATTAAACAATAACTCCCCCTTTTTTCCTCCCCCTCACCTCTGACAACCACCATTTATACTTTCTGTCTTAATGATTTTGTTTGACTACTCTAACTACTTCATATAAGTGGAACCATATAGTGTCTGTTTTTTTTATGATTGGCCTATTAACTCAGCATAATGTCCACAAGGTTTGTTTGTGTTGTAGCATACTGCAGAATCTCCCTTTTTAAGGCTGAATAATATTCCATTCTATGTAAATGCCACATTTTGCTTATCTAGTTATCTGTCGATAGACCCTTGGTTTGCTTCCATGTTTTAGTTATTGTGAATAAAGCTGCTATGAACATAAGCGTACAAATGATTCTCAGAGACCCTGCTTTCAATTCTTTTTGGTATATACCTAGAAGTAAAATTTTTGAATTCTATTTTTAATATTTTATGGGACTATCATACTATTTTCCACAATGACTGTACCATTTCATAGTCCCACCCACTAACAGTGCACAAGAATTCCAGTTTCTTTACATCCTTCTAGTACTCATTGCTTTCTGTTTGTTTGTTGTTTGTTTGTTTTTATAGTAGTCATCCTAATGGGTGTGAGGTGGTATCTCATTTCAGTTTTGATTTGCATTTCTCTAATGATTGATTAGTGATGTTGAGCATCTTTTCATGTTCTCGTTGGCCATTCATATATCTTCTTTGGAGAAATGTCTATTTAAATCATTTTTTCCATTTTCGTAACCGGTTGTTTTTGTTATTGAGTTTTAAAAATTCTCTATATATTCTGGTTAATAATCCCTTATCTGAGATATAATTTGCAAATATTTTTCTCCCAGTCTTTGAGTTACTTCTTACTCTGTGGATAGTGTCTTTTGATGCCCCAAATTTTTAAATTTTCATGAAATCACTTTGTCTATTTTTTTCTTTTGATACCTGTGCTTTTGTTGTTATATCCAAGAAATCATTGCCAAATCCAATGTTGTTAAGCTTTTGTCCTATGTTTTCTCTTCAGAGTTTTATTGTAAGTCTCACATTTAGGTCCTTAATTCATTTTGAGGTAATTTTTGTATATGATGTTAGATAAGGACCAAATTTCACTCTTTTGCCTATGGATATCCTATTTTCTGAGCATCATTTGTTTGATGGACTGTCCTTCCCCACAGCATACTTTTAGCACTCTCAACACTCTTGTTATTCTTGTCAAAAATCACTTGACAATATATGTGAAGGTTATTTTTGTACTCTCTGTTTTGTATCTATTCCATTGGTATATATATCTATAGCTTTGTAGTAAGTTTGAGTAATCCAGTTTTGTTCTTCTTTTCCAAGATCATTTTGGCTATTAAAAATTTATTGAGATTCCATGTGAATTTTAGGATACATTTTACTTTTTCTGCAAAAAAATATTATTGGGATTTTGATGGTGCACTGAAACTGTAGGTCAATTTTTACAGTTTTGACATTTTAATAAGATTAAGTCTTCCAATCTACAAATATGAGGAATGTTGTCATTTATTTATGTGTTCTCTAATTTCTTTCAGCATTGTTTGAGAGTTTTCATTGCACAAGTCTTCCACCTCCTTGGTTAAGTTAATTATAAAGTATTTTATTCTTTTTGATGCTATTATGAATGAAATTGTTTTTGTAATTTCCTTTTCAGATTGTTCATGGTTTATAGAAATTCAACCAACTTTTGTGTGTTGACTTTATATCCTGCTACTTAAATGGGTTTTTTGTGGAATCTTTGGGGTTTTCTACATATAAGATCATATCATCTGCAGACAGAGGTAATTTTTCCCTCCCCTGGAAGTTGTAAGTTTTCAACAGATTCCAGAGTCCCAAAATAGTTACATCAGACAGATAATTCTAGTGTAATTGTTATCTAGACAGATTCCTAGTGGGAGACAGATGCCTAGTGCTTCCTATTCTGCCATCTTCCCAGAATCCTCCCAGTAGATTTGGTTTTAATATTTAGTTTCCAAAACATTTTTTAATTTTAATATAATCCCAAAATATGGAAATAGGCAATTGAGCGTATTTATAAGTAATTCATGCTTAAAGCAATATTTATTACTGAACTGTCCAGGCCATTAAGTCAAAATGCTTTAATTATTAATTATTCACTTGGTAATAGAAGACTCTCTTAGAATTCTGTAAATCCAGAATAAAATAATACACCTAAAGGTGGAATTATTTCAAAATAATTAACATGTCTATATTGAAAATGTCCATTTTCTCCTATAATGTAGTAATTTTTGATTGTTAAAACAGTAAAGCATGGAAGCAAATAGAATACTTGGATATTCACTGGCACTAAGATCTTCTATATATGTGCTCCTCAAGGAGAAAATAAATGCTGATCTGACCTTCAGCCTGTATTTTACCTGCAGTGTTTTATCATTCCCAGATTTTCTCACTACTGCAATCTATTCTATCTATTCTACTAAGTTAGCCATTTGGATGTTTGTCTCCCCAGGGAAAAGGTGTTACTTACCTATATAACAAACTTGTCATGATATACTCAAATTTGGGTTAATAAGTCAATAAAAAGATCACTGTTTGGAGATACATTAAATGTTTCAGGTTCAAGATAAATTTTATTGCATAAAATTAAACCATAAAAACACAAAAGGCAATATGAAATAATCCGTTAGTCTCTAACAATATTAAAAATGTTTTATTCATTAAGGCTTATAGACATTAACAGTAATCAAACAATCCAGAAAACATCTTGTATATAAAATTCTTAAGAAACAGTTATTTACAAAATAACTTCAACTGGTGAAAAACCAGGACACAGTAGTAACTCAGTTGCTTAACTTCCATGAATTAGATATATCTTAGAGTTCTTTCAGCAATAAATATTCTTTATGAATAAAGAAAGCTGAATAAAAAACATTCATGTTTATATCCTTTGTTCCAATAATTCAATTTCTAAGAATAAAATCCTAGGAAGATAACTATTTTTTTCAAAGATTTAGACACAGATAAAACTACTTACACCCAATATAAATGCTCATTTCTAGAGGAAACACTTAAGTAAATTGTAGCACACCCATATCATGGAATAATATGCAGCTATTAAAATGATGCTTATAATTTTAACATTTTTAATTGTTTTAAGATTTATTTACTTATTTGAGAGAGAGAGAGCATGGGTGAGGGAAGGGGCAGATGGAGAGGGAGAGAGAGAATCTTCAAGCAGACTCCCCATTGAGCGTGGAGCTCAGTGCAGGGCTCAATCTCACGACCCTGAGATCATGCCCTAAGCTGTAATCAAGAGTCGAAGGCTCATCTGTCTGAGGCACCCAGGCACCCCAATGCTTATAATTTTTAAAGAAATAGATAAAAATCTTACAAGTGAAAAAAGAAGGCTGCACAGTTTTATGCACAGTATGATATCAATTATGAAAAGATGCATAATATTCTATAAAGTAGAAGGAACTAGAAATGTCTGTCTTTGATGATGACTGTATTGTAAATTATTGGGGCTTTTTTAAAATGTTTTATTTATTTATTTGAGAGAGAGAGTGAGAGAGAGCCCAAGAGGAGGTAGGGTCAGAGGGAGAAGCAGACTCCCTGCTGAGCAGGGAGCCTGATGTGGGACTCGATCCCGGGACTCCGGGATCATGACCTGAGCTGAAGGCAGTCGCTTAACCAACTGAGCCACCCAGGTGCCCTTATTGGGGCTTTTTAAATGCTTTTCTATACTTTTTCATTGAGCCTATATAGTATCATTTTTTTAAATCTTTTTAAATGTCTTTAAAAACTTTATCATTGAATATCTACTAAGTAGAATGAATTGACTATGTGCTGAAAACTTAGTAATATTTTTTTCACCCATAGCTCTGGATTTCTATTTTGTTCAGAAAACTTGGATGAAAACAGAATGATTAGAGGATATAAAGTTTATTTTATTTAACATTTACCCACCCTACCCAGTAACAATTTTGGAACTATTATTTTTTAAGAACCTAGTTTATTCTGTACCTAATGAAATCTTTAAGGTGCTTGCTCCTTTGCAGTTATATAGGCCTCATGAAACTGAAGATTCACTATAATCTCCCATTGGCTGTTCCTTCCAATGAACCACAAATGATTAGTTATCAGAGTAGTTTTCTGAGGTCACTTGCTTACTGCAATAGCTGCTTTAGGTAATACCTGTTCAGAACTCATAATGTCCTAAGTTTTAAAAATGCATTTTAAACAAGAGTTCCTGTCTTCTGAGTTGATATTCCCATGAGACTAGTGAGCTGTAAAGTTCCTTTCCTGATTTTTAATTGAATCTGTCTGCTTGTTGCAAAGTGGTTGCATTTTAGAGTCATGCCTTTCTCAGGCATGTTATTAGGGAATAGATTGTGTTGTATTCATGACAGAACTGAACTTCTGTCTGAACCAAAATACAATTGAAAACTCAGCCCCCAAAATTATTCAGCCCCTTCTCCTAAAACTAGGTTCTCAATGATTTCCTGAAGTGAAGCAATAAAGGTAAGCTTTCTGAAATCATTAGGACAGTACCAGTTTGCCAGATTCAAACAACTCAAAAACCCTTGTCACTGAGTATTTTTAATTTTTTCATGCCTGAGCCCAAAACAACAACAATGGTCTATCATGTTTGCAATATGATGTTTGAGGAAAATTAGGTGGGATACATTGAATGGAACTAAAACTGGGAAAGCCCACTTTTCAAGTGAGTGGATGGAAGGAGTAAGAGGAGATGCTCCTATTAAACTAACATTCTACAAGGGCATTATTTTCATTGTTATAGAACAGAATTTTCTGTAACATATTCTATGTTTCTAATGTACTCCTAAGACTACATAGCTCTTGAGGTCCTATCAGTCAGCACTCAGGGAGAAAAATGACTTCTACTGAACTACCCCCTTAAGACCATTCTGTAGATTCAGAATGCTTGAAGAATTGCCCTACAAGCAAGGGGAATTTTATTAGAAAGAACTTATTCACTTGGAATGAAAATAGTGCACCAGAGGCTAACACCACCAATCATAGAAAGAAGGATTGTAGAGTCAGAACTGGGAAGAAATGTAATTTTTCTAGATCCTTCTTTAAGCTCCGGAGAGGATAGTAATTAATTCAAAGACTGTGAACTAAATATTTCTCCTAAGTGTAAAGTTGGCCAGGTTAGTTTGTTCTCCTGTGATTTGGGGTCTAATGCCATGGATTTTGTAGACATTCAATAAATATTGATTATTAGTAATGATTCTATATTTTCGGTGAAATACCATCCTACCCTATAGTCCTTTCAGTGTCTAATGTAAAGCTTTTGTGTGACAACAAATTCTAACCTATTTTATATTTATTGTAAATGGAAGTTATCATAAATTGAGAATGACTAATGGCCTCCTTAAACAGTAGCTTTTATATACAAGGTCATATCATGGCCACTGTTTTCTCTGGATTTTAAACATTTACTATTAGTCTTCATTTTTGTTGATTTTTCTCTCTATCCTCTATGAAATCAATGTCAGTGAAACATCATTGAAACCTATTTGCTACAAAATATTCCCCCGCACTGTCAGGGCATAAAAGGAAAGCTGTTATTTACATTTTTATTAATAAAATTTAAGGAGTCCCTTTCTGAACATTTTAACTGTGTACCCAGCATTTAAATTCCATTGTTCAACCATTATTTATTGCTGTTTATGCATGAAGAAGGACATTTTGAGTTTTAGACTAGGCAAAACTATACCTTCTCAAATCATAAACTCATCTGTCAACATATTTGGTCTTCTCAGATGTTTCCCGTGTTCTGAATTACCAGCTCTGGTCTTTTGCATTTCCTGTAGTTCATGTTGTGATCAGAGAGCAAGGACATTTGGCTGCCGATTATAATAAAATAATTGAGATCTGTTTGAGTGGAAGGGGAAGGAAAACTCATTCAACTGTACTGCATTTCAAAAACAGTGCTCTGATTATACCTTCAAGAAATAATCCCATCCTAATTTATCTTTAGCTCATTAAATAGAGGTTAGTAATGTATTGGGCATATATAAAGGGGAAGTATTTTAGCTTTCTAGATTGCTGTTAACAAATGGAGATACAACCCTATCTTTATCTGATAAGTGATAGTGGGGTTGATAGTGAAAGTGATAATTTTGGAAGTGATAGTGACAGATGATTTCCACTCATGCAAGGCTTTGAGCTCTGTAAACCTCTTTGAAAACCTAGTACTTCTTTACATAGATTTATACAATTAGTCTAATTAGGGTTGAAAAGTGACCAGGACTGGCTTAATACTGTTGTTGATTTTAGCCATTCTGACAGGTATGAGGCAATATCTCATTGCAGTTTTGATTTGCATTTCCCTGATGGTAAGTGATGATGAACATCTTTTCATGTGTCTGCTGTCCATCTATATGTCTTTGGAGAAATATCTGTTCATGTTTTCTGTCCATTTTCTAATTGGATTATTTGTTTTGGGGGTCTTGTTTTATAAGTTCTATATATATTTTGGATACTAACCCTTAATTGGATATGTTATTTGCAAATATCTGCTCCCATTCTATAGGTTGTCTTTATTTTTTTTAATTGTATCCTTCACTGTATGGAAAATCTTTATTTTGATGTAGTCCCAATAGTTTAGTTTTGCTTTTCTTTACCTTGCCTTAGGAGACATATCTAGAAAAGAGTTGCGACAGCCTATGTCAAAGAAGTTACTGCCTGTGTTCTTGTCTAGGATTTTTATGGTTTCAGGTTTCATATGTAGGTCTTTAATCTATTTTGAATTTTTTTGTGTGTATGGTATAAGAAAGTTGTCCAGTTTCATTCTTTTGCTTGTTGCTGTCCAGTTTTCTCAACACAGTGTGTTGAAGAGACAGTCTTTTTCCCATTGTATATTCTTTCCTGCTTTGTTGAATCAACTCCATATAGTTGTGAGTTCATTTCTGGGTTTTCTATTCTGCTCTATTGATCTGTGTATCTATTTTTGTGCTAGTACTATACTGTTTGATTACTATAGCTTTGTAACTTGAAGTCCGGAATTCTGATGCCTCCAAGCTTTGCTTTTTTGTTTGTTTGTTTTTTGTTTTTCAGGATTGTTTTGGCTTTTCGGGGGTCTTTTGTGCTTCCATGCAAATTTTAGGATTGCATGTTCTAATTCTGTAAAAAAATGATGGTATTTTAATAGGGATTGCATTAAATCTGTAGATTGCTTTGGATAGTATAGATATATTAATAATACTTGTTCTTCCAATTCACGAGCATGGAATGTCTTTCCATTTCTTTGTGTCATTTTCAATTTCTTTCATCAGTGTTTTATAGTTCTCAGAGTACAGGTTTTTCACCTCTTTGGTTAGGTTTATTTCTAGGTATCTTATTATCTTTGGTGCAATTATAAATGGGATTTTTTTAGTTTCTCTTTCTGCTGCTTCGTTATTGGTGTATAGAAATGCAAGAGATTTCTGTACATTTATTTTGTATCCTGTCACTTTACTGAATTTGTTTTTCAATTCTAGCAGATTTGGGTGGAGTCTTTCAGGTTTTCTATATATAATATCATGTCATCTACAAAGAGTGAAAGTTTTGCTCCTTCCTTACCAATTTAGATGCCTTTTATTTCTTTTTGTTGTGTGTTTCTGTGACTAGGACTTCCAGTACTATGCTGAAAAACAGTGGTGAGAATGGATATCCTTGCCTTGTTCCTGACCTTAGAGGAAAAGCTCTCAGTTTTTCCACATTGAGTATGAATCTCATTGTGGGTTTTTCATGTAAGAACTTTATTATGTTGAGGTATGTTCCCCCTGAGGCTACTTCGTTGAGGGTTTTTATCATGAATGGATGTTGTACTTTGTCAAATGCTTTTTCTGAGTCTACTGAAATGATCATATGGTTTCCATCTTTTCTTTTATTAATGTGATGTATCACGTAGATTGATTTGTGAATATTGAACCACCTTTGCAAACCAGGAATAAATCCCACTCGATCATGGTGAATGACTTTTTAATGTATTGTTGGATTCCATTTGCTAGTATTTTGTTGAGGATTTTTTTTTTTTAAAGATTTTATTTATTTATTTGACAGAGCGAGAGAGCACAAGCAGGGGGAACAGTAGAGGGAGAGGGAGAAGCAGGCTCCCCGCCAAGCAGGGAGCCCAATGCGGGGCTCGATCCCAGGACCCTGAGATCATGACCTGAGCCGAAGGCAGATGCTTAACCATTTGAGCCACCCAGGCACCCCTTTGTTGAGGATTTTTGCATCTATGTTCATCAGGGATATTGGCCTGTAGTTCTCTTTTGTAGTGGTGTCTTTATCTGGTTTTGGTATGAGAATAATGCTGGCCTCATAGAATGAATTTGGAAGTTTTCCTTCCTTTTCTATTTTTTGGAAAGTTTGAGAAGAATAGGTATACCTGTTCTTTAAATGTTTGGTAGAATTCACCTGTGAAGCCATCTGGTCCTGGACTTTTTTTTTGTTGGGAGGTTTTTTATTACTGATTCAATTTCTTTGCTGGTTATAAGTCTATTCAAAGTTTCTATTTCTTCCTGTTTCAGTTTTGACAGTTATATGTTTATAGGAATTTATCCATTTCTTCTAGGTTGTCCAATTTTTTGGCATTTAATTTGTCATAGTATTCTTTTATAATTGTTCATATTTCTGTGGTGTTAGTTGTTATTTCTTCTCTCTCATTTGTGATTTTATTTATTTTAGTCCTTTATCTTTTTTTTCTTAATAAGTCTGGCTAGAGGTTTATCAATTTTATTGATTTTTTTCAAATAACCAGTTCCTGGTTTCAGTTATCTGTTGTATTATTGTTTTTTAGTTTCTGTATCATTTATTTCTGCTCTAATCTTTATTATTTCTTTCCTTCTGCTGATTTTAGTTTTTGTTTGCTCTTCTTTTTCTAGCTCCTTTAGATGTAAGGTTAGGCTGTTAATTTGAGATTTTTCTTGCTTCTTGAGGTAGGCCTGTTTTGCTATAAGCTTCCCTCTTGGAACTGTTTTTGTTGCATCCCAAAGGTTTTGTTTTCATTTTCACTTGTTTCCATGTGCTTTTTTATTTCTTCTTTGACTTCCTGGTTGAACCATTTATTACTTAGTAGTATGTTATTTAACCTCCATGTAGTTGTGGTCTTTCCAGATTTTTTCCTGTGGTTGATTTCTAATTTCATAGCATTGTGGTCAGAAAACAATGCATGGCATGACTTCAATCTTGAATTGTTGGGACTTGTTTTGTTGGCTGATATGTCATCTATTCTGGAGAATATTACTCCTCTCCTCCCCACATTTTTATTAATTTTTTTCTCCCCACATTTTAGATAGATGTGATATTATACAACCTTTTATTTTATGAATTCTTTAACTGATTTTTTTTTTACAGAAATATTAATTTTACTGTCATTTTTGGTTTCTCCTTTCCACTCAGAGTCCCTTTCAATATTTCTTGCAGGGCTGGTTTAGTGGTCATGAACTCCTTTAGTTTTTGTTTGGGAAACTCTTTATCTCTTTCTCTATTCTGAATGATAGTCTTGTTGGACAGAGTATTCTTGGCTGCAGATTTTTCCCATGCAGCACTTTAAAGATATCATGCCACTCTCTTCTGGCTTAGAAAATTTCTACTGAAAAATCCCCTGCTAGTCTTATGGGGTTTCCCTTATTACTGTCTTTTTTTGTCTTGATGCTTTTAAAGTTTTTCTTTATCACTATATTTTGCAAATGTAATTACAGTATGTCTTGGTGTGGCTCTGCTTTTGATGAATTTGTTCGGGGTTCTCTGTGCCTCCTGGATCTGGATATCTGTTTCCTTCTCTAATTAGGGAAGTTTTCAGCTATTACTTCTTCAAATAAATGTTCTGCCCCCCCTTTTCTCCTCCCTCCTCCTCCTCCTCTTCTCCTCCTTCTTCTTCTCCTCCTCCTCCTTCTTCTTCTTCTTCTATGATATGAATGTTATTATATTTAATGGAAACATTAAGTTCCCTAAGTCTATTTTTGTTTTGCATAATTCTTTTTTCTCTCTTCTTGTTCGCTTCATTACTTTCCATTACTCTGACTTCTAGGTCACTAATTCATTCCTCTGCTTCTTCCAGCCTGCTGTTTATTCCATCAAGTGTGTTTCTCATTTCATTTATTGAGCCTTTTATCTCTGCTATGTTATTCCTTATCTCTGTCTTAAATGACTCACTTATGTCTTCCATTCCTTTCTCAAGTCCAGTGAGTATCCTTATGATCATTGCTTTAAAGATTCCATCAGGCATGTTACTGTTTCACTTAGATCTCGGGCTGTGGCCTTGTCCTATTCTTTCATTTAAGATCAATTTCTCTTTCTTCTCATTTTGTCTAAGTCTCTGTTTCTTTGTATTAGGAGGGTCAGCTGTATCTCCTTTTCTTAAGGGTAATGGCCTTATGAAGAAGAGGTCCTGTACTGCCCTGCTGTGGAGTGTTCCCTGTTCCCCAGAGACTGGTGCTTGCGGAAGTGTCTCCAATGGATGCTGCATGCACTCTGCTGTTTTGTCCTGGCTATGTTATCCTTCAGGACCATCATCAGCAGAGGCTCTCTTTGCCTGTTGTGGGCAGTGTTTGGTTCCTGGCCTGAATGTGACATTTTTTAACTAGGTGTACTCTGCTCTGCTTGTGAAATGAGACCTGTCACCACACCACCAGAACTGAGGCTCCACAAAACTCCCGATTTGGGAGACACAGTGTGAGCCAGTCTTCTGGAGAGGGGCCTGCCAAGCTGGGACTGAGACAAGTGAGACTGGCAAGGGCTGTTCCAATAAAGCCAGGAAGGGGCGGGGGGTGGGGGGAGAGGTGGAGCTTTGTATAAATTAGGTAGTGAGTGTTGCTACTGTGCTGATTCATACAGGTGGCCCTGTGCTTATGCTGAGGATTGAGGGAGGGAAATGGAGCTGGTCAGTTCCTTTGTTCCTAGATGGGTTTATGAACACTACCTCTCTGGGACATGCACTGAGATGTGCAAATAACTTCCCACTGTGTGTCCCAGGCACTCTTCAGGTCACTGTTTCCCCACTGTATGTCTGCAGGTTTTTTGCCTGCCTTCTCTCCAAGAACAGCACAATGCCTTCTGGGCTCCATCCCAACCAAGCCAGCTGACCTTTAAAACTCTGGGCTTTAAGCCCCACTGCTTTCCAGATGTCACAAAATTCAGCCACTCTCACTTTCCAAGCTAATTTCAATGGAGATTCATTTTCCCTGTGTGCTTCCCTGAGTGTTAGTCTGTCTGTCACACTTCATGATCATGGCTCCATCCCCATCACAGCAGCCACAATCCATTTCTCTCCTAAACTGTGTCTCTGCGTTTCCTACCTTCTTCTATGTGGCCTCTTATCTACCTTTATTTGTGGAGTTTGTTCTGCTAGTCTTCAGGCCAATTTCTGGGTATTTAGGATGATTTGATAGTTATCTACTTATATGGACAAGTCAAGCCTAGGGTCTTCCTACTCTACTGTCATCTTCCAACCTCTAAGTGTTTAACTTTCTTAACCAGAGAATTCACATTGTCCGAAATCTTTTAAAATTTTGTCATAACTATGTTCTTCAAAAAGCTATTTACAAAAGCTTACCTAAGCCACCCTCTTGTTTTTTAACAAATAAAGATAACAGAAGAGATGCTTGGCTATGTTTTCTACCCAAGATTACAATCTGTTAATGGCAGAAATTTATGTCAACTCAGATATCCAGACATAGATACATATGCTTGCTTATTCATTTTTTTGGTCAGCCCCTGTTCATTATTCATTATTCCGTAACTGTAAATTAAGTCACCTTTCCAAATACTTTAGCAATTATCATAAAATTATCTTTGGGTTGCATTCATAGCTGTAATCACAGAAAGGGTTTTCACCTTTTAATGATGATACTTTTTTGTACATTAATAACTATATAATGTTGAGGGAGATTGGTTATCTTCCACAACAAATAGTGATATAATGCTTTTCCAATGAAATTTTCATAAAGTGCACAGTTCAAATATTTGTCTCAGTTCTCATATCTTGAATTAAATAAACAACTTCATCCATATTATCAAATATCATGTCCAACCTCTGGGTTAATTTTATTTAATTTTTTTTTATTTTTAAGGATATTTAATTATTTATCTTAGAGAGAGAGAGAGAGAGGAAGGGAGGGAGTACACAGTAGGGAGGGGCAGGCTCCATGCTAAGCAAGGAGCCAGATGCAGGGCTCCACGCATGACCCTGAGATCATGACCTGAGCTAAATCCAGAAGTGAGACATTTAACCTACTGCACCACCCAGGCGCCCCTGTGTTTATTTTAAATTTCTGTTTTACCTATTTGCATAGGCCTCTAAAAAGAATCAAACAACAACAAAAGCTGTAGTGTTAGAATTCCTTTCTTTACAAAATCAATTAGGGCAGTGACATCATTTTGGTTTGGTTTGGTTTGGTTTGGTCCTCTTCCTACTTATCTCATAACTCAGACAACTGAGCCAAAATTCCTTTTCCTAAGTAAGAAAAATGAAGTATAATGAAACCATCCTTGTTTCTCCATATTGTGTTGGAATAAATTATTCAGTAAAGAAACCATCTTCATTTCCAAATGAGTACTCATTTTAGGGGAAGCCATTAATATACCTTCAAAATATTAATTTTATGCAATTCTACTAGACTTCTCTCGAATGCCTACTGTGTGCAGTCACCATGCTTCTGGAGATAAAACATGCAGGCTCAGGTTTCAAAAATCTCATAGTTTTAGATGGGAAATAGATAAATAAATAGAATGTGCTATCATAACAGAAGTGTGCACAGGGTACCAGGAAAGAGAGAAATTCTAGAAGATTTAATGTCAGGTCTGTCGCAAAGAACTGCAGTCCCATTTTCCATTATTTCAACTTTCTTTCTTTTTGTGTTTAATGGACTTAGAGGAAAAGGTCATTAGCAAATGTGTGGTGGAATGGGGATGAGTGAGTGAGTGAGTGTGTGTGTGTGTGTGTGTGTGTATTAGTAAACTTAACTCCAGTCTTAAATCGGAAACATATTTGTTAGGAGTAAAATAAAAAATTAGAAGTCAAAATAATAACTGCTTTCCATGAAAGGTCATTGGTATTCACAGTCGTTTACTTGCATATATAAAAGCAACCCCACCCCTTGAGCTCCAGCCCTCCTTGGCACCTCTACAACCCCTATCTGGCAAGATTGACATGGAATGTCTTTTCTTTTCTTGCCTAGAGTATACTCATCAGGAACTTCATTTAACTTTGTCACAGACAACATGAAATAGAGAAGAAATTTAAGCAAGGCTCTAACCCTCTCTCTTACGGATTTAATGAACACTCTAAGCAGTCATTCACATAACTGATAACTTGTCCTCCACTGGATTGCCTTGCTGCTAAAATTCAGACAAGACCCCAGACGAACTCAAGCAAACTGATAAGTAAAGTTATAACCTAGATCATTTAGTTCTGTTGGGGCCCCATGAGCAAGAATTGCTTAACAGATTTTAAACCATAAGATTCCTAATATCATAGAGAGATGGAATTCTGTTCAGTAGCTAATTACCAGGGAAAATGAACAAGCCTCAGCTTAAGCCATGTAAAATTTTAAAACAAATCATAATCCTTATGGAAAAGGCCCATATAATGAAATAGACCTAAGATAGGATCATTTTTTTCCATCCTCCTTGTAGCTACCTAATAACAATAATTATGATAATATTACAAAACTGGAAAGTACTGTGGTAAAAATGATTTAACTGCTACTATTGAAAGCACTTACACCATTCATAACTTTGCTTATCAGGGATTGGTAGTAAACTTGCATATCTATTCTGAAATTCTGTCTCCTTCATCCCCCAATCTATAATGAAAGTACCTGGCATTAAAATAAGCAAAGAACCCAAAACACAGCCATACCTACCACACACTACTTCCTTAAACCACCAAAATGTATTCTATTTCACTGGAGGATGCATACTCTGGACTTCATGTGTTTTTTCCTATAGAGGATGAGACGTGTATGGGGAAGGACAGAGAAATGAATTTCGCTAACCCTGTTTCAATACAGTGAGGGGTAGTGGGTAGTATCTGGAAAAAATAAGCTTTAACATGGAATTTCCATTTTTCATGCCACACTGTACCCTTTCCTACATTTCTAAGTCTTTATCATAGTTTGTAAAGCCCATGAAACTTTATATCATCACATTTCCTCCAGGGCCTCTTTTATATTCTGCACTATATTATTGGTATTTCACTTGAATAATGAGGAATATGCTACAGGTATCTGAACTTTACAATGGACATCTAGAACATTTGCATTTAGATTTGCTGTTGATGCTTAAAGCTTGAAGCTGAAAGTAAGGTATGAGTCAAGTTACTTTAAATAACAAAAAAATAATAATATGAAAGTGAGTTAAGCAATAAAGAAAAAATATTGTTATAGGCCATTGAGGTCAGCAGACATCCAGGTCCCAGAATTTCTTCTATCTTCCATCTGGTTATCCTCAGCATATTGACTTTGTAGTAGATTGTCCTCATGCTTCCAAAAGGGCTGCAATAGTGGCATACTTCACATCAGAGCACATTACAACCAGAGCCAGAAAAAACTGGGGCATTTTTCTTCATAAATGTCTTTACTACATGGAGGAAACAATTTCAAAGAAGCCCCAACCCAGTAGACTTCCCACTTGTTTAATGATATTATATCTGATGGGCATGCCTATCTAATTACTGGTAAAAGAAATGGAATTCCATATTTGACTTAGAATAATCATAATTTGTCCTCTCAACTGAGTAGGACCCCCTGCCACAACCTTCTCTAAGTACATACCCAAGCAAAAGAAATATATAAGCAAAATCAGGGCGCACAAACAAGAAACAAGAGGGGGATTTGCTGTTAGGAAGAAGGACAAAATAATTTTCTCCCTGCTTCCTCACATGTCAAAATATTTTTTATCAAAGCACAACACTCTGCGTGTCTTAACCCCAGTGCCTGTACAGGCAACATCGTATGTTTTTAGTGGGAGAGTAAAATAGTGTGTTTCTGGAGAACAATCTGATAGATGTATAAAAATCCTTGAGAGTAGACAGATGACTTTTTATTTTTGAGCCAGCAATTCTATATCTAAAACCTTATTCTAAGAAAATAATTAATTTTATGAACAAAATTATATGAATAAGGTAAAGTGACATTATTAGTATTATTTTTGCCATTAGTATTAGTAAATAGCATTAATATTTGATGTGCACTAGAATTCCAAAAATATCCTGGTATATTTGTTATGCTAGGATTTGAGTTAGACTGAGAATCCAGTAGTATTTCTAATTACTTACAATAGTACTACTCTGTCACCAATGTTGGATGTCACACGACTCCCACTCTCTTTGTATTACTATAGTGATGACCTTTATGATCTCAGTGGGGATTATTGTTGGGTGAATGGATCAACAGCAGGTGTATCCTAGGTTGAATAGTTGACTATACATAAGATTACTCAGAAAAGTAAAGGATTTATTTGTTGCCTATACAGGAAAGCCTCATACACTACCATGACATTGCCTCTATCTACCAGTGTCTTCAGAATAAAACAAAACAAAACAAAACAACCCAAAAAACTAAGAAGGTCTCTTTATCACCAGGGACTTATTAATGGGGATAGATGATAGATAGATAGATAATAGAAAGATAGGTAGATATAGACAGATATAGATACATACATATATATATATACTCTTTTTCTGTCCTGGACATTGATATACTCTATCTTAACTTTAGTGACTTAGGGAAAATTTGTGGATTTGTTGAGTTTATAAATAACTGTTTGCCTTACAGGGGTTGTTTTTTGGTTTTGTTTTGTTTTGTTTTTAATGATTTCCAGGTTTAATATTTTTAGTTCCTGAAAGCTCCTGCCATGGTAGTTTCTGTATTCACAGCAAAGTGTACATATCATTTTGCTTCATCATATGCTCAAAATTTCTCTATTGCTATTTCAAGTGACAGGGGTAGATAGGCAAACTCACAGCCCATGATCACAATAGCCCCAACTAAATTAACCTCTTCATTTTGTATATTACCCAGAGAGTCCACAATTTGTGTATCTATTTAATAGAACTTCTACAGTTTATTGTGTCACTATAAATAATACTAGTCTCCAAATATTAGGATCACATCACTTCAAATGGTGACCTCACCTTTCTACCAAGTAATTTATTCAAATAGAACTTGGCACAACCTTAACAGGTAAAGGTCAGAATACATAACAAGGACATATTTATCAGTGATAAGATCAAGGGTTAAAAAGTTCAATGAACTGAGTTATGAGGGTATATAAGGCAACAAGAAATTGAGTATGATTTTTAAAGATCAATGAAAAATTCAGTGAAAATCTGGAGTTAGAGTCAGCCACCATATGTGGCTCTGCATTTCTACAGTATTATTTTTAACCAACCAAACAAACAAACAAAAACAACAACAACAAAAAAAACCCAAACACCAAAGTTTCCAACTTAACATTATTTAAAATATGTGGATAATGTTACCATCTCACATTGAAATAAATCACCTTATCACTGGGGTATGGACCTGAAGCAAATTACAGATAACATGACGATGGGCAAAAAAAAAAAGACAATCACAATATCATGGTCCATTAAATTTCATACAAAACCTAGATAAATCCAATTGAAGAGATGCATTATCTCTGAATTATCACTTTCTGATCATTCACAAACAAAAAATGGCCATGAAAGAAACAGAAAAAAATAGTTACCCAAAAAATAGAGACAAGGTAGAAGAAAATGTAAAACAAGGTTCTGCCTATGAATTAGTTCTATTAACGCCTCGTTAGTCTCATTAAGCCTTTTCTCTGATGAAAGATGATATAATTATTTACATCATGAGATTTATTTATTTTCTTCCATTCAATTTTGGCTATTACTAATCCAAAAAATCTGGAAAAGATTTATGGATCCAAGCTATTTTCACGTATGACTATCTTAACAAAAAGATTGCTTAAGGACACATTTTCTTTCAGATACAGCAACATTTTCACAGAATGTTATCGTCAGATGCTTGGCAATTCCCCTGCCTTCTAAATAAGAACCTTCCTCATCATATGTGGGAATTGAGAGATTGCACACATTGGTTAGACTAGAATTCAAATAGTCAGCCAACATGTGGAACACATCAGCAAAAGTTATTCCAGTGATCTCACATTGGCAAATATGGTGCTATGACTGTTTCCAGAATAAACAGATCATTCTGCTTGAGTGTGTACACCCATGTATGAACATATGTAGATACACAGGGATTCGAAGAAACAAAGTAATGAGGTCAGAACAGAACCCCAAGAAAGAATGAAGATGTGTACCACTGGATGACTATCATCATGCAAGGTAACCCACACCATTGTTCAAATTGTTGAGTCATAAAGATGGGCACTCAATCAAAGGAAAAATGGAGAAAAGGAGAGAGAAAGTAGAGGAAGGATCTGTTTTCCACTTCATCTGAATCTATATGTATGGTGAGCCACACTAAAAATTTAAGAACTTTTAAACTTGGAATCTAAATGACCTTTTCTTAAGATTAAACTTGGAAAATATACAATTGGGGTTGCAGGTGTGAGAAGGGCCAGAATAAAATACATTGACTGTTTAGATAGCAAATACTGGATTGTTACTTCCTGAAGGAATTTGGCTGCCTCCTTTACTTACAAGTTCCCTTATAAATAATATTAATGTGAGAAGAAAGGTACTTGTTTATTGAAGGTGTCTGACCAAAGAAAGCAGGAAATGCCTGGGGTATAGCCAGGCTTTGGACACTCTTCAAGGACTCCTGAGAGTCAAGATAGAGGTTTGGCTTCATGCAAGTTATTTCATTTTTGAAACATTACTTTTGATTTTGAAAGCTAGTTACTAATATTACGAAGACAAAGAAAAAGATATATGCCAGCCTTGCTCCTATTCTCCTTTTTAAATATCCAGGTGATATTTCACTTACCTTTTAGGAAGACATCAAAAATTAAGACTGCAGTTTGAGGATTTACCTGAGTTGTGGAAAATAACATGGTACTAAGAAAAGGAAAACATTGGGCTCCTGGGTGGCTCAGTTGGTTATGCCTTCAGCTCAGGTCATGATATCATGGTCCTAGGATCAAGCCCTGCATCTGGCTTCCTTCTCAGCAGGGAGCCTGCTTCTCCCACTCCCTCTGTCCTTCCCTCTGCTCCTGTGTGCACACAATCTCTCTCTCTCGCTCGCTCTCAAATAAATAAATAAATAAATAAATAAATAAATAAATAAATCTTTAGAAAAGAAAAACACAAGTCACTCCACTATTCACCACCAGCTACAGCCCCCACAGGGGGTCATCCCTTTCATGATTTTATTTTTCATTCAATGAATACTGTGTCAATAGCTACCTGACTTCATAAACAAAATGGGGGTGATAAGATTATCATAAATTTTTATAGTAGGAGTGTGGGCCAAAGTGTGTATTTGGTCTCAGTTAAGTAATTCTTAAACAGGGCACAGTCTATCAGTGAATTACATATTTCAAAAAATGCAAATTCTAGTTTTAGAAAATTGGTTGTGGGTGAGAGGAGGGAAAATTTACTTTGTTTACTTGGTTTGAGTTTTATTATTTCCATTATTCTTTTTTCTATTAATATTGCATGAAAATATAATGTAGGGAAATAGTAAGTACAAATTAACTTGGATCCTCTGCTAAACTTCTAAAATAGGTGAATTAGTTAATATTCTATTTAGTTGGGTATAAGAGAAACCCAAAATTATAGCCTAAACAAGAAAGAGTATATTTACTATCTATATCAATAAAGATTTAAACGCTGACTGTGAAGGCCAGAGGGACCCAATTTCCTTTCAGGTGACTATTTCACCACTCACAAGGTATGACCTTGTCATCTTATGGTCCAAGATTGTGTCCTGGACAGCTCAGTCACAACAGAGAGGAAGGGTGGGGGGGGGATGCAAGGGAAATTATTAAGGACAAGCACTAGTAGTGCCTCAAAGGTGATCTAAGAAGATAATATGAGAAACCCATAGTTATGTCCTATTGACAATTAGTCATATATCTGTCTTGCTACAAGGAAAGCTGATAAATTTGTTCATTATTTTAGGTGTCTGAAATTGTAGAGGAAAGGCACATTGAAGGACAACTAATTGTTATCAGTATATCCCATAATATGTAGTTTGGAAGCCCACGACAAGCAATTCATATTTTTCTCTCCAACATTTAACAAAATCAACAAGCATGGCCAGCACAAACAGCCATCTGACACATTAATTAATATTCCATTAGAGAAATAAATAGGTAAATATAATTTACCTATTCTGAATAGGTATTCTGAATCTCTGCTGCTGAAAAATTCTAAAGAAACAGTAGAATGCACTGTAATGTTCACTTTCATCTAATTCTATTTTTTTTTTCATTCCCTTGGGGTTTGTACAGATTTTACACTGGGAAACTTCAGTTATGTTCAGTGAGCAAGCATAAAAGACTTTTAATGTTCATAGGATCCAAAACTCTATCTTGAAATTCTTGTTAGGTCAAGTATTCTTATACATGACAAATATGAGACCCAGAGAGCAAATTAATCAAAATTATATAATACCCATCGATCTTCTGAATATGCAAGATGAGGGTGTTTTACTTTTATGTTCTGAACCTGAATGTCTTGACGTTTTCTAAATTCAGAGTACAAAACAATAAGGGAACATGAGAGTAACTAAGCCAAGAAATGAAAACATAGCTATAGTCAGTGCCCAAACTATGTTAAGCTTTTTATAATTAAGATTAGCCCAATGACTATTAAATATTTAGTGGCCAAAGAAATTAGAAAGAAGAACAAAGGAAAAAAAGAGAATGCTGAAGTTCATTTTCTTTGATTCAAAAAATCTTTTATGGAACATGTATATAAAAGCTTTCTCATGTGCAAAAAGAGACCATATTCATGTTCCTAATTTCAAATTCACCTGAGCTTAGAAGAGTATTGCAACATTCAGAAGAAATAAAATGGAAAACCATATGTTGACCCATATGTGTAGAGTCAAAAAGTCATGGAAAGGTTGGAACCTTTAGGAAGGATGGATATTACATTAATCTTCTTTCTCACTATGGTGTCTTTTGATGATGCTGAGTTTTGTTACCTTCTTTCTTTATTTTTTGAGTTCTAGTTTTATTTTTGAAATCAGAAGATAGTAGTCAATAAAAACAAAACCAAATAAGACATAGTACCTTTTTGTCAGCCAGAGACAAACATGTATCTTGGAAATACAGGCCATGGCAAATATGTTTCATTTCAGGTGTGCAGGCTGAGAAAGGTCACTTCATTTATAGAGAGAACAGCACCTGCCTGATGTACTTCTGCCTTCAAGGGGAAAAGTAGTAGTAGCAGAAACATAGGAAGGGTTCCTTCCCCCTCCTGGTTAATTCTGCTTACTCTTTTCAGAGCCTGGGCCCTCTCATTATCTGAGAGGAAGAAATAAAGTATGTCTAGATTTAAACAGCCAGAAAGCTGTTCCAAAAGACTTTTCTAAGGCTTTGGGATGCCTTAAATTTAGGGTCCTCAAAAGAAATCAAATAAGTTCAAATAAGAGTTTTTAAAATTCCATATACCTCTTCAATTGGCAGGAAGTAAATTAAATATCTTCAGATCATTAGTACTTGATGTTGAATCAGCTGAGAATCAGACAAGATAAAAATCCCAGAGAAGGTTGATAGCTGAGGGCTTAAGAGAACAGCAAATTCCCAGGAGAATAATTTCTTCAATCTGAAAGCAGACCTGGATGCCACAACACATTACCCACTATAGTCTACCCCTTGTGTCACTTAGATCTATTTGTATAAATTCTGGGAGTAGCTTCTCTAGGATGCTTGAGCCTCTTTTGGGGGAAGAAAAAAAAAAAAAACTTAAGAAGGTTTGTGCAAAAAAACATAACCCTCACAGATAGAGCTGGCCATAAGACCATAACTGATTCTCCGTGTTTCCGCCTCTACCATAATTTCTAGATATCCCCCAGCTTTTGCTCACTCCTGGGTGACTTATATAGTTGGGGTGACACAAACCTTCCCTAACAAAGATCCAAGCCCCATTCACCATGTTCTTTTTAGGCCATGCCTGTAACCTTTGTACATTTACCATCAAAACAGAGGAAAAGAATAACAAAAAACCCTCAGGTGGATCAGCTGAGAGCCAAAAACTTTCCTACTTCACCCTATTATGTAACAGAAACCTTATCTGACCCTTATTCTAGTTTCTGCATAGAGAACAAATTACAGGCAGGCAAGGATGAAAGCAGAAAATCCAGTCAGCTACTACTGAATTACAGAATAAGAAAGAGAATGGGCAGGGGGGTGCTGGGCCAAGGTGGTGGTAAAGCAAATGGTGAAAGGTAGTCAAATTCTGATTATATTTTGAAGGTAGAGCTAGCAGGATTTGTTGATAGAGTGGATGTGAGATATGAGATGAAGATCACAGTCAAAAATGATTACTTTCGGGCGCCTGGGTGGCTCAGTTGGTTAAGCGACTGCCTTCGGCTCAGGTCGTGATCCTGGAGTCCCTGGATCGAGTCCCTCATCGGGCTCCCTGCTCGGCAGGGAGCCTGCTTCTCCCTCTGACCCTCCCACCCTCTCATGTGCTCTCTGTCTCTCTCATTCTCTCTGTCTCAAATAAATAAATAAAATCTTTAAAAAAAAATGATTACTTTCTAAAATGAGAAAGTCTTGAGGACTCCATTTTTTTTTTTTTTTTTGGCAGTGAGCTGTTTTTATATAGCAAAAGATTCATTTTGGAAACAAGGTCATACTGTGTTCTTATAGAATGGGATTCCCACTGTAGCAATATGTTTCTAACAATAATACTAAACATATTTTCTAGAAATACAGGGGTAAAATCAAGTTGGCTAATGTCAGTTCACCTCATATACTGAGTCTATTGGCTAAATGAGTTTCAAAGAAATTTTATAAAATAATATAGAACAAAAAAATTTCACAAGTGACTCCAGTAGACTTCTTCAGTTTTATCTCTTATCTCTTTCTCTTTTTTATCTCTTTTCCACTATACCTTCTTTTCCAGTAATAAAGAACAAATTGCAGTATCTGAAAACACCATCATCTCTCTCAACACTATGCAAAACTCCCCATCTCTTAGAACCTTACTTTAAGACTATGATGTGATGTTAATTTCTTCAAATTATTTTTCCCAATATCCCTATGCTCACCCTTCCCTGTATTTCCTCATGTGTCCTGACATATCTCTTGGCATTTTTCTAATTATATTATAATTTCATTATCTCTCTAGATCTAGCACTCTCTGAAAACAGAACACTGATCTGATTAGTTATTGTATTCCTAATACCTTGAGCATTTTCTATCATAAGGAAAGTACCCAGTAAGTACTTGTAAAAAACAGAGATGACTGTTATTTTAAAGAGAGACCATGTTTTACCAAATCAAAGGTGTATCAAACAAATTACTAGGGGTCAAATCTAGAGCAAGTGTCTGAACTTCATTGCTCAAAATAACAACCTAAATAATTTATTAAAAATAAAGATCAAGAGTTTAATAATTTTTGAGGGAGGAGCAAGATGGCAGAGGAATAGGAGACCTAGATTTCATCTGGTCCCAGGAATTCAGCTAGATAGTTATCAAACCCAGAACACCTACAAACTCAATAGGAGATTGAAGAAAAGAATAGCAGCAACTCTCTGAACAGAAAAGCAACCACTTTCTGGAAGGTAGGATGCACAGAGAAGTGAATCCGAGGTGATATATGGGAAGACAGACCACAGCAGGGAGGGAGCCTCCGTCAGCCAGCTACCAGCAAGTGATAGAACAGCAGAGCACAAAATCAGAACTTTTAGAAGTCTGCTCCACTGAGGGACGTCACTCCAGTGGCTAAGTGGGGGAGTGGAACCCTCACTGGGACAGTGTGGTCTCAGGACCCTCGGGGTCACCAAAAGACCAGGGGTGCCTGAGTGTGGCAGAGCTCCCAGGTACCAGAGCAAGGAAGCTGGCTGCAAAGACAGAGACAAGGAATGGGCTCTCAGCTTGGGGTTGTCATAAACTGTTATCCGCAGCACAGTCAGGCCACTGCTCTTCAAGCAGGGACCCAACAAGTGACAGATTGGGGAGACTCCCCTTCTTCCCCCTGGGAGGAGCGGTGTGGGAGCGCACTGCAGGAATGTGCTGGGTTTGGAGACTCCAAACAGAGTCATGTGCCAGAGATAGAAACGCCCGGTCACAGGCTGGGTGAGCACAGAGTGCGGCTGGAGACCAGTGAGACAGAAGTGACTGACTGCTTTTCTCTGAGGGTGTACTGAAGAGTGGGGCTCCAAGCCCTAGGCTCCTCCAGGACCAGAGATTGGGAGGCCACTATTTTCATTCTCATCCTCCAAAGCTGTACCGAAAGCTTTCAGGGAACAAAAGCTACCGAGAGCAAACCTGAGCAGATTACTTAGCCTGGCCCTTGGCAAGGGCGGGGCAATTCCACGTCAGGCAAAGACGTTTGAGAATCACTACAACAGGCCACTTCCCCAGAAGATCAGCAAGAACATTCAGCCAAGACCAAGTTTACCAATCAACAAGAACAGCAAAACCCCAGTGCTAGGGGAATACAGCACATATAATTCATGGCTTTTTTCCCATGATGCTTTAGTCTTTCAAAGTTAATTGTTTAAATTTTATTTTTTTCTTTTTCTTTTTTTTTAGTTGAATTTTTATTCTTTCCTTTTTCAACCAAGAAAAACCAAGTTTTTCTTTCTTTAAAATTTTGGGACACAGTTTCTTCTAACAGACCAAAATATACCCTAAATCTAAGGTATGGCGTTGTCCTAGTCTCCCACCTGATCACATTCTCTTTTTTTTTAATTAAATTTTTCATTCTTTTTTCAGCCAACTTATTATCTTAGCAATTCCTTTTAAAAAATCTTTTTTTAATTTTCATCTTTACAGTCACAGTCCATCCCTTCTTTGTAATTACCCTTATTTTTGTATATATATAAGTTTTTCTTTCATTAAAATTTTGGGAGGCGATTTCCTCTAACAGACCAAAATACACTCAAAATCTAGTGTGTGGCTCTGTTATATTCACCAGCCTGGTCATATTCTCTTTTTTTCCCCTTTCTTTCCCCCCCCGGTTTCGGGTCTCTTCTGATTTGCTTAGTGTATATTTTTCTGGGGTCATAGTCACACTTTGAGCATTTTGTTCTCTTATTCATCTGTTGTCCTCTGGACAAAATGACAAGATGGAAAAACCTCAAAAAAAAGATCAAGAGGCTGTACCGACTGCCAGGGACCTAATCAATACAGACATTAGTAAAAAGTTGGAACTAGAGTTCAGAATGATGATTATAAACATACTAGCTGGGCTTGAAAAAAGCATAGAAGATACCAGAGAATCCCTTTCTGGAGAAATAAAAGAACTAAAATCTAACCAAGTCAAAAATCAAAATGGCTACTAATGAAGTGCAATAAAAAATGGAGGCTATAACTGCTAGGATAAATGAGGCAGAAGAGAGAATTAATGATATAGAAGACCAAATGATGGAGAATAAAGAAGCTGAGAAAAAGAGAGATAAACAACTACTGGATCACGAGGATAGAATTCGAGAGATAAGTGATACCATAAGATGAAACAACATGAGAATAATTGGGATCCCAGAAGAAGAAGAAAGAGAGAGAGGGGCAGAAAGTATATTGGAGCAAATTATAGCAGAGAACTTCCCTAATTTGAGGAAGGAAACAGGCATCAAAATCCAGGAGGCACAGAGAACCCCCCTCAAAATCAATAAAAATAGGTCAACACCCTGACATCTAGTTATAAAACTCACAAAGAGAAAATCCTGAAAAGCAGGACAAGAGGTCTGTAACCTACAATGGTAGAAACATTAGATTGGCAACAGACCTATCCACAGAGACCTGGCAGGCCAGAAAGGACTGGCAGGATATATTCAGAGCACTAAATGAGAAAAATATGCAGCCAAGAATACTATATCCAGCTAGGCTGTCATTGAAAATTGAAGGAGAGATAAAAAGCTTCCAAGACAAACAAAAACTAAAGGAATTTGCAAACACCAAACCAGCCCTACAAGAAATCTTGAAAGGGGTCCTCTAAGCAAAGAGAGAGCCAAAAAGTAACATAGACCAGAAAGGAACAGAGACAATATAGACTAATAGTCACCTTACAGGCAATACGATGGCACTGAATTCATATCTTTCAATAGTTACCCTGCATGTAAATGGGCTAAATGCCCCAATCAAAAGACACAGGATATCAGATTGGATAAAAAAAACAAGATCAATCAATATGTTGTCTGCAAGAGACTCATTTTAGATGCAAAGACACCTCCAGATTGAAAGTGAGTGGGTGGAAAACATTTTACCATGCTAATGGACATCGAAAGAATGCTGGGGTGGCAATCCTTATATCAGACAAATTAGATTTTAAGCCAAAGACTATAATAAGAGATGAGGAAATATACTACATCATACTTAAAGTGTCTATCGAACAAGAAGATCTAATAATTTTAAATACCCATGCCACTAACATGGGAGGAGCCAATTATTTTAAAAATTAATAACAAAATCAAAGAAACACATCAACAATAATACAATAATAGTAGGGGACTTTAACACCCGCCTCACTGAAGATCATCTAAACAAAAGATCAACAGGGAAATAAAGGCTCTAAATGACACACTAGGGCACCTGGGTGGCTCAGTCGTTAAGCGTCTGCCTTTGGCTCAGGTCATGATCCCAGGGTCCTGGGATCGAGTCCCACATTGGGCTCCCTCCTCAGTGGGAAGCCTGCTCTCCCTCTCCCACTCTTGCTGCTTGTGTTCCTGCTCTCACTATCTCTGTCTCTGTCAAATAAATAAATAAAATCTTAAAAAAGAAAAGAAAAAAATAAATGACACACTGGACCAGATGGACTTCACAGATATATTCAGAACATTCCATCCAAAAGCAACAGAATACATATTCTTCTCTAGTGCACCTGGAACATTCTCCAGAATAGATCACATCCTGGGTCATGAATTTAGGTCTCAATCGATACCAAAAGATTGGGATCATTCCCTGCATATTTTCGGATCACAATGCTTAGAAACTAGAACTCAATCACAAGAGGAAAGTTGGAAAGAACGCAAATACATGGAGGCTAAAGAGCATCCTACTAAAGAATGAATGGGTCAACCAGGAAATTAAAGAAGAATTTAAAAAATTCATGGAAACAAATGAAAATGAAAATACAGCTGTTCAGAATCTTTGGGATGTAGCAAAGTCAGTCCTAAGAGGAAAGTATATAGCAATACAAGCCTTTATCAAGAAACCAGAAAGATCTCAAATACACAACCTAACCCTACACCTAAAGGAGCTGGAGAAAGAACAGCAAATAAAGCCTAAACCCAGCAGGAGAAGAGAAATAATAAAGATCAGAGCAGAAATCAATGAAACAAAAACCAAAAGAACAGTAGAACAGATCAACAAAACTAGGAGCTGGTTCTCTGAAAGAGTAAATAAGACTGATAAACCCCTGGCCAGACTTATCAAAAAGAAAAGAGAAAGGACCCAAATAAATAAAATCATGAATGAAAGAGGAGAGATGACAACTAACAACAAAGAAATACAAACAATTATAAGAACATATTATGAGCAACTATATGCCAGCAAATTAGATAATCTGGAAGAAATGGATGCATTCCTAGAGATGTATCAACTACCAAAACTGAACCAGGAAGAAATAGAAAACCTGAACGGACCTATAACCACTAAGCAAATTGAAGTATTCATCAAAAATCTCCCAGCAAACAAGAGCCCAGGGCAAGATGGCTTCCCAGGGGAATTCTACCAAACATTTAAAGAATTAATACCTATTCTTTTGAAGCTGTTTCAAAGAATAGAAATGGAAGGAAAACTTCCAAACTCATTTTATGAGGCCAGCATTACCTTGATCCCCAAAACAAAGACCCCATCAAAAAGGAGAATTACAGACCAATATCCCTGATGAACATGGATGCAAAAATTCTCACCAAAATACTAGCCAATAGGATCCAACAGTACATTAAAAGGATTATTCACCACGACCAAGTGGAATTTATTCCTGGGCTGCAAGGTTGGTTCAACATACACAAATCAATCAATGTGATACAATACATTAATGAAAGAAAGAACAAGAACCATATGATCCTCTCAATAGATGCAGAAGAAGCATTTGACGAATTACAGCATCCTTTCTTTATTAAAACTCTTCACAGTGTAGGGATAGAGGATACATACCTCAATATCATAAAAGCCATCTATGAAAAACCCACAGCGAATATCATATTCAATGAGGAAAAACTGAGAGCTTTTCCCCTAAGGTCAGGAACATGACAGGGATGTCCACTGTCACCACTGCTGTTCAACATAGTACTAGAAGTCCTAGCCACAGCAATCAGACAACAAAAAGAAATAAAAGGCATCTGAATTGGCAAAGAAGAAGTGAAACTCTCACTTTTTATAGATGATATGATACTTTATGTGGAAAACCCAAAAGACTCCACCCCAAAACTGCTAGAACTCATACAGGAATTCAGTAAAGTGGCAGGATATAAAATCAATCCACAGAAATCAGTTGCATTTCTATACACGAACAACAAGAGAGAAGAAAGAGTAATTAAGGAGTCAATCCCATTTACAACTGCACCCAAAACCATAGGATACCTAGGAATAAATCTAAAGAGGCAAAGGATCTGTACTCAGAAAACTATAGAATACTCATGAAAGAAACTGAGGAAGACACAAAGAAATGGAAAAACATTCCATGCTCATGGATTGGAAGAACAAATATTGTGAACATGCCTATGCTTCCTGGAGCAATCTACACATTTAATGCAATCTCTATCAAAATACCATCCACTTTTTTCAAAGAAATAGAACAAATAATCCTAAAATTTGTATGGAACCAGAAAAAACACCAAATAGCCAGAGGAATGTTGAAAAAGAGAAATAAAGTGGGTGGCATCACAATTCCAGACTTCAAGCTCAATTACAAAGCTTTAATCATCAAGACAGTAAGGTACTGGCACAAAAATAGACATGTAGATCAATAGAACAGAATAGAGAGCCCAGAAATGGACCCTCAACTCTATGGTCAACTGATCTTCAACAAAGCAGGAAAGAATGTCCAATGGAAAAAAGACAGTCTCTTCAACAATTGGTGTTGGGAAAATTGGACAGCCACATGCAGAAGAATGAAACTGGACCATTTCCTTACACCATACACAAAAATAGACTTAAAATGGATGAAAGACCTAAATGGGAGACAGGAATCCATCAAAATCCTTGAGGAGAACATAGGCAGCAACCTCTTAGACCTCAGCCACAGCAACTTCTTCCTAGAAACATCGCCAAAGGCAAGGGAAGCAAAGGCAAACATGAACTATTGGGATTTCATCAAGATAAAAAACATTTGCACAGCAAAGGAACAGTCAACAAAACCAAAAGACAACCAATAGAATGGGAAAAGATATCTGCAAATGACATATCAGAGAAAGGGCTAGTATTCAAAATGTATAAAGAACTTATCAAACTCAACACCCAAAGAACAACTAACCCAATCAAGAAATGGGTAGAAGACATGAACAGACATTTCTCCAAAGAAAACATCCAAATGGCAAACAGACACATGAAAAATTGTTCAACATCACTTGGCATCAGGGAAATCCAAATCAAAACCTCAATGAGAGGGTGCCTAGGTGGCTCAGTTGGTTAAGCGACTGCCTTCAGCTCAGGTCATGATCCTGGAGTCCTGGGATCGAGTCCCACATCAGGTTCCCTGCTTAGCAAGGAGTCTGCTTCTCCCTCTGACACTCCTCCCTCCTGTGCTCTCTCTCTCTCTCTCTCATTCTCTCTCTCAAATAAATAAATAAATAAAAATCTAAAAAAAAACCTCAATGAGATACCACCTCACACTAGTCAGAATGGCTAAAATGAACAAGTCAGGAAATGACAGATGTTGGCGGGGATGCGGACAAAGGGGAACCCTCCTACACGGTTGGTGGGAATGCGAGCTGGTGCAACCACTCTGGAAAACAGTATGGAGGTTCCTCAAAAAGTTGAAAATAGAGCTACCCTACAACCCAGCAATTGCACTACTGGGTATTTACCACAAAGATACAAATGTGGTGATCCAAAGGGGCACGTGCACCCTAATGTTTATAGCAGCAATGTCCACAATAGCCAAACTATGGAAAAAGCCTAGATGCCCTTCAACAGATGAATGGATAAAGAAAAAGTGGTATATATATACAATGGAATATTATGCAGCCATCAAAAAAAAAAGAAATTTGCAATGACGTGGATGGAACTAGAGGGTATTATGTTAAGCGAAATAAGTCAATCAGAGAAAGACAAGTATCAGATGATCTCACTAATGTGAAGAATTTGAAAAAACAAGACAGAGGATAATAGGGGAAGGGGAGGAAAAATGAAACAAGATGAAACCAGAGAGGGAGACAAATCATAAGAGACTCTTAATCTCAGGAAACAAACTGAGGGTTGCTGGAGTGGAGAAGGGTGGGAGGGATGGGGTGGCTGGGTGATGAACATTGGAGAGGGTATGTGCTATGGTGAGTGCTGTGAATTGTGTAAGACTGATGAATCACGGACCTGTAACCCTGAAACAAATAATACATTATATGTTAATTAAAAAATTTTTAAATCTTTAATTTTTGTAATATGTCTAGACAATCCTTTGACTGCCTTTGATAAACCAAAGTGTTTACTATAGCACCTGTAACATATTAAGTGTTTGATATAAAATACTTAACCAGAATTGCTTACCTTTTTTTTATAATGTTTTCTTTTTTTTTTTTAAGATTTTATTTATTTATTTGAGAGAGAGAGAGAGCACATGAGAAGGGGGAGGGTCAGAGGGAGAGGCAGACTCCCTGCTGAGCAGGGAGCCCGATGCGGGACTCGATCCTGGGACTCCAGGATCATGACCTGAGCCGAAGGCAGTCGCTTAACCAACTGAGCCACCCAGGCGCCCCAGAATTGCTTACCTTTTGACAAGAAGGTGGTGTGATGTCCACTGCCTTATTAGGATCATAATTCATTATGTCCAAGAGCCTCCTTTCTTTGATAGAGTCCAATATAAAATCTAGGTTTATAATATGGATATGGTTCTTTTGGATAGACTTCAGTTGATACTGGCTCAGAACATCAGCATTGTCTAAGAATATATGTGTGCACTTAGAAAAAAAAAGAATCAATTCATTATGTACTTGTAAAAACAAAATCTAAATAAATTACTTGAATCTGTAATTTTCACAAAAAATAAAATAAAAAAATAAGGATCAAAAAATCACATTTTTGGAGATACTGATTTTGTGTGTTCAAAGTAGGAGCAGTGATGATTTTGATACAGATTCTGACCACCCAAACTCATAGATACACTGGCCTAGAGGTCTCAGGGAAAATAATTAAAAAACAACAACAAAAACAAAAACCCTCTCCCATTCATCCAGGCAAAGTAGTATAATTGGCAATTGGAATAATAAAGAAGAAAAGGAGATCTAAATCCTGAATCATTATTTTAATTACCAAAAGTCAAAATCTACTAAAAACAAAAGTACTTAAAACAAGTTAGAGCTAGAATTGAATTACATTTGAGTAATACATAAAAGGTAAGCCAATTTCACATTCTTATACCTGTAAATTTAAGGACTTTTATTTTTGAAAAGTTGACTTAGCGGAAGTTTATTGAAAATTTCCAGTGTTGTTTGCTATGTTTTCGCCATTGAAGAGTTCATAATTATATAAAGGATTTTAATTGCCAGGCTGCTGCTCAGTGTATTGCAGTGGAAATTTTATTTTCTGTTAATTGCACATGGAGACAAGTTTTCAAAATGACATACATTTTCAAACTCCAAAAGATAACCTTTTTTCATAGGAATCAGGTACATTTCCATCAACTCCTCTTTTCTTTTATGGTGAGATATATATAAGGCAGCATTCTCCAGATAAACTTGAAACTTGGTTTCAGTTAAGCTTGACTTCTTTCCCTATTGCCCTTCTAAGAAAGAAAATAATAGTTTTTTTTTTTTTCTAGAGGAAAACATTCCTAAAAATGGGGTGTTTTTCAAATCTATCTTTGAGCAGGAGAAGTACTGACAAGCATAACCATCCAGAGTGAAAATACCTTGAAATGTATGAGCCTCTTCATTTTTCAGCAACTGGAGTAGACAGGGAGCTGAGCTATCTCTGGGGAAAATTGAAATGCTGTATGTGTTAATATTTCTATTTCTTTAGTATCAGTAGTTCTAAGTAAATGGCCATCAGGCTTTAAGTTAACTTTAGCACACAAAGTGCCACCTCTACATGTAATGTCTTCGGGAGTTAAAAAATATATATATATCCCAAGGAAATTTTTTCTCAGAACAGATCTCACATTCTACCTTGAATTATTCAAACTACCTTGAATTTCCAATAAATTCAAATAAACCTGTAAATATGTGGACAATTGACTGGAGCCACTGAGATATCAGTGTCATCCTAATTCCTTTTCAGGTGCATTTTATTCTCCTGTCATATTCTGGCAGGTCCCATGCATCTATCGTTAGGCAAGCAATCATTTAGCATAGTGCCACGCTCATACATTGCTGTAAACCCCAAGTAAGTAAATGAGAAATACGAGTAGAATTTATGATGAATCTTCAAGTTCCTCATTTCATTACTTTTGGTTTATCATGGCAGGCTTCAAATGACTTTCTTGCATCTAGTTTCTCCCCAATTTATTTCCTCATTTAGCCATAGGCAGATTAATCTTCCTAAAACTTCATTTTAATCATGTCAACTCATACTCAAAAATCCACATGACTACCCATTGCTTATAACTAATATGCTATATTATTTCTTGGCTATGCTTTTAGTCACACCATTTATTCATTCAGATAATGCATTCTTATTGAACCTCCACTGTGGTTGACTAAAAAACATGACTACAATATTTTGCAGCCCCTTCCATTAAGAAGTAGAGATGGTTTCCCCATTCCTTGAATCTGGGCTTGTGATGCAACCCGCTTGGATCAATTCACGCAGCAGGAGTGATACTGCACAACTTCTGAGGCTGGGCTTTAGGAGCTTCACAGATTCTGTCATCACCCTCTTGGAATGGGGCCCAGAGAACACCACATAAGGAAACCAGTCTGACCCACTGGAGGATGAGAGGCCATGTGAAGGATATATGGGACATCTTAGCTGACAGGCAGTACCAATTGCCATGCATGAGTCAGGTCATCTTGGATTTCCAACTCAGCTAACTTGCCTCCTAAGCAGAGCCACAGGAGTAAGCCTAGGTGAAGTCAACAGAAGAACTGCCCACGCCACCCCCTAAATTGTGATGATCATAATAATATAATGCTATGTTAAACCACTTAGTATTTGTTGGTTAGTATCAGTAGTTTGTTATGTAGCAAAATAGTTGATCCATTAAGCATGTGGTAGGTATATTTTTAGGTGCCAGGTATTCATTAATACAAAAGATAAACAAGAACATTGATTTCATTGCATTTAAAGCCTAGCAAGCAGAAAATGGCAAAAATAAATAAATATATGCCCAAGAAAATACCATATCAAAGCATATCAAGAAGTGATAGATTTTGCTTAGGGAATTAGAACAGAATGTTGTAAAAGATATAGATTAGAGGTAAGGAAAGCCCATTCTGAGGTGATGTAACAAATCAGAAACCCAAGCCTGTAAGACTTTTGGTTAAGTGACATTTGTTTCTCGCTTGTTGTTTTTGTTTTGTTTTGCTTTGCTTTTAATAAATCTGAATACTTTAAAGTGGAACATGCCCTCTTAGATCACAAGCTCCCTCAGTCCCTGATATCTTACATCCAGACTCTTCATGTACTTCTTATCCATCTTACCCTGAGTATGCCTTGTGTCTTACATTCTTTGGTTGGTACAATTCTCCCTCCTTAGGCCAGGATGTTTTGTTCTCTCTGCCTCCAACAGCTCTGCTCATCGTTTAAAACTCAGTTCAAATCACATTTCTTTCAATAAAGCCACCTTTTACTTTCCCAAGCCTTCTCTAAAAAGTGTATTCTCTCTTCAAAATTGTAAAATGGAGATCTCATCTCTCAGTGGAGGACATAATACTTATCCTGGTAGTTCTGGTGAAGATCAGAGGTAATTTACATAAAGTGTTTAATGTAGCTCCCGGAACCTGGCACAATTAAAAGAAATGATAGAAAACATCGCCATCATCATCATCATCATCATCATCATCATCATCATCATTAGTGCTTTCATCATATTTAATTGTTTATTCATTCAAACATCTATTTAATGCTTTAAGGTACAAGTTATAGTACTATTTGCTGGGAAGACAGGAATGAGTTATGCTGTATCATGTTATCCATCATAGGTTAATGATTACAATCTGTGCAGGACTTAGGCCTAGGTGTCTGGGGCCCTATCATGGGCCCGATGCTTTGGAGGACCCTTATCCAGCCCTCTCCCAGTCATGGTCCTCCCCATGAGGCCATCAGGCCACAGGGCCAGGAAACAGTGCTCACCCAATACACCCCCTCTAGGCCAGTGCTTCTCAAGTATCTGTGGTGAAGAACCCATTTTTGTTGTGTCCTCTAATTTCCAATCTGCTGTGTACAAATACCTGTGTAAAATATAATAAAAATGAATTACTATGGGAAATTAAATCTAAAAAGCTAACATATAAAATGCAATGCCCCATTTTTTTATTATTCAATAGAAATTAAATATGTTTGCCAAATTGTTACCAAAGTGTCTAAACTTTTACATCAATTTATGCCCTTATCTTGTCGCAGGCCAGTAACAAACCTTTTTCAAACTGACAGTCATCTGCAGAATGCATTTTGAGTAGTCTTGTAATAAAAAGTATGTTCCTAGGACCCCAGAATTCCAACCCCACATAAGCAAAAAGTAATAAATGTTTGAGTCAAGTAACCATGGTGGAAAGGCAAAAAGTGAAATGAATTTACGATTTAGTTCCAAGGTGGAAATGGCAGGATATCAATTATGGCCTCTAAAATTCATTTGACTCTTATTATTTATCTTTATTAACATAAATATTTTTTATGCCTTTGAGATGTGGCATGAATTGACACATATTTGTGCTTAGAGCAGCACTAGTATAATTAGGAGCCTCAATGCAGATTGAGGACTGTCTTACTTCCAAGCTTCTGCTCCTTACCATGCACCATTCTCATCATTTTCCCATTTTTATTGTATCTATGCCTCAGACACACTCTTAGCTTCCTGTATAATCTGAAAGTAAGAACTATGCGTTTAGTCCTTGGGATTCCAGATATTCAATACTCTGTTCTTTGCAGAGAGCACTTAACATGAGGCTGTAAAACAACATAAGATTGTGGTTCCCAAACTGTGCACGAATGCATCCTTGGGGGCTGTGATGAATTCACAGATCACCATGGGATATTTTAAATATCCCAGAGAAACACAGCAATATCTGCTGGACACACAGACACTATTAGCTCCAGGTTGTTTACAATTTCAAGATGATATCACACTACTTTCTCTCTTGTGACACTTTAACTTTGTGAAATTTTGAGGTTGCTGAGATAAAAATTAAGCACCATTTGGAAATCAGTGTAGAACAGAAATTAGGGTTGTGATATCCAACCCAATTCTCAGCTTTGAGAAGCTATGCAATGCCCAACAGAGGTATACATCTTATTAGTAGGTAATTGTAGTTATTTAAGGATGAATTTTTTTCAATTTATGTTTATTATTTCTTAAGTAGCTGCTAAATTTAGAGGACATTCTTAGTAAAAATCTTGGACATGGCTACTTAACAAAACTGCGTATTCCATTTCTTCTGGCCAAGGACACCATGAAAAATTAGTTGAACACTAAGGGCTCTGGGAACAAAGTTTGAGAGCCTCTAGAATAAGATGTTTAAATCCCACCTTTGTTACTTAGTGATTGTATAGTTCTGGGCATGTTTCTTTATCCCATGCCCAACTTTTTTTTTAATTATTATTATGTCATGTTAATCACCATACATTACATCATTAGTTTTTGGTGTAGTGTTGCATGATTCATTGTTTGCATCAACTTTTATTTTTTTATTTAATGTGGGTAACTATAATATCTGCTTCCTAGGTTTTCTGTAAGTATTAACTGACATAATACTTAGACAGTTACCTAAAACATTGTAAGTGTTCTATAATGTTAGCTATTATTTATTTTTTCTGAGTTTGCAACTCCAGTTCACATCCTTTCAAAGCACTGAGATACTTTGTAAACCCGGTATTACTATTCATGATTTGTGGCTTAAACAATGATTCCAAGATTATTTTTTGTAAAAAAAAAAAAAAAAAAAATATATATATATATATATATAGTCTATTACAACAGAAACCACAGATACTCACCTTACCTGTTATAGAATGAAATAATTAGATGAATAGATGTACTGGAATACATTTTTATTGTTTTGCCATTTCCAATTTCTTTGGAAAGGGTACTTTAGAGACATTGGCATGGGTACTACTAAGAACACAGCCAGATGGAACTTTATCATGAACAAAGTTATAAAAAGATAAATTTTCTATTGTTTGAATCTCTCAACTACATGAATAGTGGTGTTTAACAAAGAAGACCTAAAAATGCATGTATAGGCAGCTTTATGGAATCAAAGCTAGTGTCAGTAAACTCTTTCTGTAAAGGGTGAGAGATTAAATAGTTTAGGCTTTGCAAGCCACACCATCTATATCATATTTGCTCAACTCTGCAAGAATAGTGCAAAAGCAGCCATAAACAGTACATGCACAGGTAAGTGTGGCTATGCTCTGATAAAGCTTTATTTGCAAAAACAGGAGGTTGGTCAGATTAGGCACATGGGCAACTTTGTCATCTTTGTTCTAAGTTATGAGAGTATGAATCTAAATGAACTAGAATAACTGCACAATTAGACTTAGGGTTTGAGGATGTCAAAAAGACTAGATAAGTAAAAGTTGAAAACCATAAAGCCAATAATTGATTTTCATTGATTCAGTCAATCTTGCAAGTTATATTGCTGGCAAACTATGAACAAAACACTGATTTGGGTAAAATCTGGTGATTCATTAGTGAGTGTTGATATGGAATATTGATTCTCTACTCATGATATTTCCTTCTACACTAAGGGAAGTCCTTCCTCTCTCTGTCCCCTCAATTATTCATTTCAAGAAAAGAGCAGTGATTTTATCTGATTGGTGATTCTGGAATGAAACAATTGGTATGTTTCCTCTTCTATTATATTTGGGAGTGAGTTGCTCCAGTAAGTTTTGATTCTGTGTGTGTGTGTGTGTTGGGAGGGAGGGGGAGAAATCCACCATGACTGGGTAAGGCTGCCTTGTTTTGGGGGTACGTTTTAAAGGGTTCATATTCCTATAGATATTAGCCATGTCCTTCAACTCAACCTTTACCAATGATAAGGGTGATATTTTGGCCCCCATAAGCCTTACTCCTTTGTCTTATTTCTCAATCAGTTTATAACTCAAGTGACAAAGAGGGATGCTCTATATCAGGCTGACTGGAGCCCTTAGAGTTGAGTACAACACACATGGATAGTGCTCCCGTAGAACCACAGGAAGAAGTAAACGTTTCTTGAGAAAAGTAAAGAATTATAAACTGTTGAGGACTAAGGGTAGAAAAGAAATTAGCCAAGAAGGAATAAAACAGATGGATCTAATCTACTCTTGAAAGTGGAAGGTAGTTACTTTCCCTGAGAAAGTAACATTTGTATTGAAGTAAAAAGGATGAGTACATTCATCAGGCCAGATTGAGACTGAATCGCTTTCTGAGTTTAAGCAGCAGCATGTGCAAAGGCCTTGATAAAAAGTGGTGTGTCATATTCCAGAATCAGTCTGTCTCGAGATATAAGGAAGGATAAGAAGTGAGAGATGATGCTGGACAGGGGGAAGAAACCAATTCATGAGGGTGCTTGTAGGCAATTAAATATTGTAGGTGTTATTTAAAGAACAAAGGGGAGCTCTTGTGCATTTTTAAGCTACCTAGTAACATTATCAGAGTGATTTTTTTTTTAATTGGAAGAAAAGGCTTTAATTAGGCACAATAGTGGACACTGATTGAGGATTTAGGAACCCAGTAAGTAATTCTTAAACATCTATCACCTCCTTGTTTCTTTTCATAAACCCTGATGCTGTGATTGATATTTCACTGAGAAGATTAAAAAAAGAAGAGGAAAAGAATAGAAACTTGCACACAATTCCATCATCACCTTTTAAATTGCATGAGTCAATATCAGTATTCTTTGCCTCCCCATTAGGTACCCTGGAGGGAAGATCCCTCCTCCTACCCAAGGCTAATTCCTTTATCTGTTCATTAGATCTCATTTCCACACCCTCCATTAGCCATCACTCCTTTCATTTATCTGCTCCCTTCATTAGCAAAGCTTTAGAAGTCTACTTACTATCCATCTTCAGTTTTCTCTTCAGATGCTTTAATTCCCACTAATATATTCTAATAGCTATCAGAGTCAACAATAGTTTTCACACTAAAAAAAATCCATTCTTATTTGACCTATCAGTATTTGGGAAAATTGAATGAAATTTCCTGGAATACTTCCCCCCCCCCCCCTTGGTTTCTGCAATTCTATTTCCTCTTGTCTTCTGTTATTGGCTGATCTTTTGACTCATTTTCCAAACCTTTAAATATTAGATTGCCTCCAAGATCAGTCCTTAGATCTTTTTCTTTTTTCCCTTTCCCTTTTATTCTGCTCCCTTCCCTATTCTTTCCTTCTCTGCCTAAATACACTTTCTTCTGATTCTCAGCCACTTGCAAGTCTTCACATATCACCTATTTTGTTGTTATTGTTGACTTCCAGAAAATCACTTTCCTGAATACTAAATCCATGTGCCCAACTGCTGATGCAAAACCTGCTCTCAAGTGATCTCCTATCTCCCCCATAGGCTATAAAATTGCCCTTTCATAGAGTTATTCAGTAAATGGAAATTTCTATCTCCTAACTTTTGGCCAAATTGTCTTTGTGTCCTTCACTTCTCTATGTGTCTCTCACCCACATCCAACCCATTAGCAAATCCTTTTCACCATGCCTTCAAAATGGGACTAGAATCAAATGGCTTCTCAACTTTTTTATAATTACAACTATCAAAAATTCATAAATAATAGAATAAAACCAATGAATCACTGAAGTATTAATTAGTAAAAGTTTATTGTACACACACCAGAAAGACCAGGCATACTTTAACCAAAACATGGAGTAAGGCTCAGGGGTATATTGTTATAAAGCAGCTTATATAATAAGAAAGCAGTGACTATTCTTCATAGCGATTAGTTATAATATTAGTATTATATTAAATGATAAAAAAAATGGTCAGTGGTTACCTCATATCAACCTTTGGGGACAGTTAAGTTTTGCTTACGTTTTTCAGAGACATAAGCAAGAGGTGACTCAAGTCAAGTTAGCCTTGCAGAATAAGCTAAATTAAGCTTTGCTTGTATGAGTAAACTTCTTTTGCCTTTTCAGGGAATTTTCAAGGTTGGTCTCTGTTTTTATTTTAACATCATCGTGTCTCAGGCCACTTCTCAGGTCTTTTGGACCATTGCTATATTCTCCTATGGTTCTCCCTGCTTCTATCCTTGCCTTTCTACACCTATTCTATTCCTTTCTACAACTATAAGTCATAATAATACATGAAAAAGTGAGTAAGTCTGTGACATTCTTTTGCTCAAAACCTTAAATAACTTTCCAACTTACTTGGAGTAAAATCTAAAGAACTTCCTCTGATCTACAAGGCCCTTCATGCTCTAGCTCCTGCTTGTCTCTCCAGCCACATATCCTCTCATCCTTCATCTTGTCAATGCACTCCAACTCTGCCGGATCTTGGATGCTCCATGGACAGACTTCTTGCCTTAGCATCTTTATACAAGTTCTATTTTCCTAAATGTTCTTCTCCCACATATTTGCATTTCTCACTCATTACTCTTCAATATAATGTGTTTTTTTTTTCTTTTCAATATTTGGTTTTATTTTACTGATTCTTCATGGAAGGAATTATATTTTAAAAAATGATTCAGAACACAATTACAAATTAAACACAAAACACATGCATGTACCCATTACTAATATACTATTCTTAATCCACTAAATTGATTTCATTTCCTCCTAATTTGCAAGTTGAAGACTACTGCTATATGAAATGGTATATATGTAGTGGTCATTCTTTATCATATTTATTCTACTTTAGTCTTTCAGTAGCACTTTTCTTCAGCCTATGTATGTTTATATTTGTTTACTATCCTTACTTCCACTTCACTAAAATGGACACTCATGATTGCAGGAACTCTGGTTTGTTTAGAACTGTATATTCTGCATCTATTACAATGGCAGACACTTAGTAGTCACTCAAAAGACATGTGTTGATAAATACTTCAGGTATGAATATACTTATGAGATATGTAGTAGGCTATAGTCACAAAGTTTGCATTGTCTAGATTTGAGGCATGAAGAAGAAAGTTTTAAGGATCTGCTTTATGATTCTGGCTTATTCAGTTAGCTAAATTGTGGTACTATTCCCTAAGGAAGAATACTCTTCTTGAAACAAAGTATTTATAGGAAAAACATAAGTTCAGTTTTGGACTGGTTGAGGTTGGGCTCTTTAGAACATCTAAGTGAAGACATCAAGCCCTGAATCACCTGAATAAAATCTGCATAGGTCGGATTCAAGACATTCAAATTCAAAAATTCAGGTTTAATATGTCATTTTTCTATTATCTTTTTCTTTCCCATATCTTTTTTCTCTACAACTTTTTTCTTAAGTCACAAATCTAAGAATATAGATTATCCTCTCTTCCACATATCCTGAAGTATGAGATTATACTTTATCATTGTAGAAGCCACATAAGATCATATTTAAAAACTTTAGGAAAAGATTAAATTTCCCACAATTTCCCTGACAAAACATATTGGAATCTACAATATTACTGTCAGAGAAATATTTGACTTTTTTTAACTCAGAAATTGGATGGGGCAGATATGGGATAATTCAGAGCCAGAAACGTCTCTATCTATTGAAAAGAATATCACTGAGTGAAATCAGTGCTATGACAGAGACTGAAGTCCTCAGCTTCCTTGCCAGAGGGGTCCTGGAGGGGGACTGTGAGTGAGTCAAGCAGTGGAGACTTGAGTATAATAAGCCAAGAGTCCCTCAAGCCAACCACTGCCTCTCAAGCTATGCCTCCCTCTTGCTCTCAGTTAGCTTTTAATTAAACACTAAAACAGCAAAACGATACAAATAAAAGGTTTTATTCAGAAAGACTTGAGGCAACATTCCCTAAATGTTCAATAACAGTGTTACGCATTATAGGAAAAATATAATTTTGGTTTAAAGTATTTGATAATTGTAGAGTTAAATAGAGGCTGACTTCAAGATTCTTCAATATATGATAATGTGCATTTTATGTCCTCAAGAAAATTATCTAGCATTCAGATGATCCAGAACATTTTTTACCATGAATTTTTCTTACCAGAAGACATCTCAAAAAATGATTCTTGGGAAATATTAAGACATGTTGGCATGGATTATTTTCTGATGGCTGTTATATTAAAAATTAAATTTTTGAAAACAGATATATCACCAAGAAAGACCCAGATTATGGCAGGAAGAGAATCAGGATCTACTTCTCATTCTCATAAGTTTCACTATGAACACTGTGGTTATTTTATTTGTAAAAAGATAACAGTCCTCATAGGTTAGAGAATTAAAAAGAAGAAAATACTATATTCTGCAGCATCACAGAGCTTTAATGGGTCTGAGGACATCTAAATTTTGAGGATCTTCCTTTTCAAGTTAAATTTCTTCCCATGTCCTCTTATTCACCTCTTTTTCTAACTTTTAAACACGGAGTCACTGTTCTTTCTGCTTAGTGCAGGAATTATTGTCAATGGACTCCTTCAGTTCTCACAATTGAGACAGAAATTAAAGACTTCCCATATTTTTTTTAAGTTTCAAGCATGGCTTCTAAAATCAAAGTTCAAACCTTGTGTTACCATCTATAACTAGAAGCTTAGTGGCTCTGCTGAGGGCAAATTATCTTTATTTCAATCAAGGTAGACTCTCTTACCACCAAAGCCACCACATTCATAGGACAGGTAAGAAGAGAGAAATATCACCTGTGTGTTTGCACAATATTTTGGATGGCCAGACCCAAAGGCATTCTTTAGAGACAGAAAGAATCTGGTTGCAGAAGCAAGATGAGATCACAGGATTCTGAAGGATTTTATTTTTGTTATAGATACAACTTAACAGTGCAAGGATAACAGCTTAAATATATCCATTATAAGAGTGCTTGGTTTATTTTAGACTGGGGAGGTTGGGGGTAGAGAAGTACATTTTACACCACTTGTCACTTGTCACAAAAGTCATGTTTGCATTTATAATTGAAGAAAAAACAAAGTAGGAATGTTAATGCATCTTTCCATTTTTTAACCCAACTTATAAAATCCCTGAAATAGAGTGGGTGTTTGATGATAGCTTTTTAATTTTTCATTGCTAGCTTTAAAGCAACTGACAGCTTTTTAAAGTATATATTTTTGAGTAAACCTGAACAAAGAGAGTAAAGGAAATTTAGTGTCTTTTTTTTTTTAAGGTGAGTGTTGGGGGTGATGGTGGCAGGTGAGATGTGCAGCTTATGGAGCAAGTAGGTAGACATCATTCTTGTAATGTTTTAAGAGATATGATGATTGTGGGCGCCTGGGTGGCTCAGTTGGTTAAGAGATATGATGATTGTTTATATGCTATAAATACTATAGTATATTAAAAATAGGTACTTTTTTTAACCATACTAAGTCCTAAGTTAGTTGCTCTATAAGAATTACCTTCCTGAGTTAACAGAACCTTTGACAATTGATATTTGCATATCCAACTATGCCACACAAAGCTAAATAGAGACAGAAATCTGGAAATGTGCAACATTCCAATTGAGTATTCAGCTGATACTGATCAGCACTTGCATGTGAGAAAATTGCACCAGGCTGAGAAAAGAGCCACCTGGAAGTCTTAGCAGCAAAAGTGCCTAGCTTTTACATAATGCCTGGAATACTATTGATTTCATCAGCCAGACTGGAAGACCTCATAATTCATGGGACATTGGGTAGAACCCACATATTCTTTTTGTCTCAGTACTGGGGAGAAAATAGTCTTAGAGTGACCATAACTCTAGTATTAAGTATATTAATAAGAATTTTTTAAAATCTAGTTTGCAAGAAGATAAAATACAAAATGTCTGATATCCAATTAAAAGTAACAGAAGGGTGGTCCAAGATGGTGGTATAGGAAGTCTTAAAGTCACCTCATCCCAAGGACACACCACATCTATAGCTACATATGAAAAATTAATTCCCTCTGAAAATGACTTGAAAATTAGCCAAACATCTCCTTCAAAACAAACAGTAAAAGGGCCACTTTGAGATGGTAGGAGAGGCAGAGAATCAGTCTCACCACAAAGCCCACTCCTGGCATGACAACCCACAATCAGTAGGGATCTCACAAATCCACAACTTCTCCCTGAGGAGCAAAGAGTCTGTGCTCTACATCATGAGCCCCAACCCTTTGGGCCTGCAATGAGAAATGAGTCCTAAAATGTCTGGTTTTGAAAACCAGTGGAACTCAGGTCCAGGAAAAACAAAAGGCTGTAGGGAACCTAGATACTTTTCTTAAAGGACCCTCACACAGACTCATTCACCATGAGGACCAACACAAAGACAGCAGTTTGAAAAGCACCTATAGACTGTGTGGAAATACATTTGATAATCTTAAAGCATCTGCTAGAGGAACAGGGGCCTGTCAGCATTTTTGTGTTCTCCCTCTACCTTGATAGTACCAGCAGGGTACCCTGACCTTGCACTCTCCCATGGCCCTGCTAAAGATGGCAGGTGTGCCCTAGCCCTGTGCTCTCCCATGGCCCCATGACAGCTAACAGCCCTGCCACAGCCCTGTGCTCTCCCACTATCTCTCTAAAGTGGCAGGTACATGCAGTCCACACAGGAGATGCTTCTTGATCACCTGGCTCTGGTGGCTAGGAGGGCTTGCATTCATGGGTCCTAGGGGACAAACAATCAGAGATAATTCTTGGTAGGCTACATCTTACTGGGCATGATACAGAAGACTGACACATACCCCAAGTCTTTCTGTGCAAAAGGCCAATAATTTGTCCTGAAGCTTTAACCTAGGGGCAGACTTCAGGTTTTCCACATATTTGAAGGTTAAATAGCTGTTCTCAGGGAATGTAGGCCAGAGAACACCATCTTTGTACCCTCCTTTGGCTTCACCACAGCTTACCAACACCTCTGAAAAAAGAGCTTATACACTTGTCTGAAGCCCCAGTTTTTGCACCTGCTGCCCAGGGAACATCTTCTGACTGCCTGGTCTAAAAGCCAGAAGGGTTTAAAATTGCAGTCCCACAGGACTGCATTAGTTTACATCATTTAAAAGTGGCTGCCTGAGAGTCTTGACTTCCTATCACCCTGAAACTAGGTGCTGACTGAGACTCCCTCCCTTTGGAATATTGGCAAGTCTTGGCATACCCTCAACACCTGCAACCTATCAGTAAATCAGCTTGCTTAGATAATCATAAAAGATTCAAGAGATAACCAAGAGCTAGGGCAAGGTTCATCTCTTACATAAGGCCACTCCTTCAAGACTCAGAGAGGTGGATATTTCATCTAATATAGAGAAACAGAGAATCAAGCAAAATGAGAAAACAGAGGAAGATATTCTAAATGAAAGAAAAAAATAAACCTTAATGAACTAGAGTTAAGTAATTTACCTGATTAAAAGTTCAAAGTAATGGACATAAACATGCTCACCAAACTTGGGAAAAGAAAAGATGAACACTGTTATAACTTCAACAAAAAGAAATTTTTAAAAGTACCAAACAAAAGTCACAGAGCTGAATAATACAATAACAGCACTGAAAAATACATAGAGGTGTTCAAAATCAGACTAGATGAAACAGAAGAAAGGATCAGTGAGCTACAAGACAGGGCAGTGATCCTCAACCAACAGAACAGAAATATTTAAAAAGAATTTTTAAAAAGTGAAGATAGCCTAAGGATCTATAGGATAACATCAAGTGGAATGACATTCCCATTATAGGGGTCCCAGAAAGAGAAGAGAGAAAGAGAAAGTGAATATATATATATGAAGAAATAATGGCTTAAAACATCCCTAACCTGGAGAAGGAAACAGACATCCAAAGCCAGGAATCCCAGGGAGTTTCAAATAAGAAGAACCCAAAAAGATCCACACCAACACACATTATAATTAAAATATCAAAAGTTAAAGATAGCATCTTAAAAGCAGCAAGAGAAAAATAACTTGTTACATACAGAAAAATCCCCATAAGACCATCAGCAGATTTTTCAGTGAAAAATTTACAAACCAGAAGGGAGTGGCCTAATATATTCAAATTGCTGAAAATAATGAAAAAAACTTCCATTCAAGAATATTTTATCCAGCCAGATTATCATTCAGAATTGAAGGAGTGATGGAGTTTTCCAGTTAAGAAAAAGCTAAAGGAGTTCATCTTCTCTAAACTGGCCTTATGAGAAATGTTAAAACTTTTTTTTTTTAAGATTTTATTTATTTATATGACAGAGAGAGACAGTGAGAACGGGAACACAAGCAGGGGGAGTGGGAGAGGGAGAAGCAGGCTTCCCGCCGAGCAGGGAGCCCGATGCAGGACTCGATCCCAGGACCCTGGGATCATGACCTGAGCCGAAGGCAGACGCTTAACGACTGAGCCACCCAGGCACCCCAAGAAATGTTAAAACTTTAAGATGAAAAGAAAAGACATTAATTAGTAACAAGAAATTATATGATAGTATAAATCTCACTGATACAAGTAAATATACAGTAAAAGTGGATAAACTACTTATAAAGCTAATACAAAGTTTAAAAGACAAAAGTAGTAAAAATAACTAACTATAATAATCAGTTAAGGAATACATAAAATAAAAAGATGTAAAATGTGACATCAAAAACAATAAAACATGAGAGGAGACTAAAATGTAGTTTTAGAATGTGTTCAAACTTAAGTTTGAACTTAAATATCAACTTAAAATATACTGTTATAGGGGCGCCTGGGTGGCTCAGTCGTTAAGTGTCTGCCTTCAGCTCAGGTCATGATCCCAGGGTCCTGGGATCGAGCCCTGCATCGGGCTCCCTGCTTGGTGGGAAGCCTGCTTCTCCCTCTCCCACTCCCCCTGCTTGTGTTCCTGCTCTCCCTATCTCTTTCTCTCTCTCTCTCTGTCAAATAAATAAATTATATACATATTTGCAAATCTTTTTTTAAAAAGGAATTAAGAAACCAGTCACATTTATAATTGCATTAAAAATAATAAAATACTAGTAAGGAAATTGAATCAGTAATCAAAAATCTCCCAACAAAGAAGTGTCATATATATATAGTATATATATATATATATACTGTTATATATATAGGATGTTATATGTGAGCCTCATAGTAACCACAAAGCAAACCTATGGTAAATCCAAAAAACATAATAAGAAGGGGATCTACACATGACACTAAAGGAAGTCATTAAGCCACAAGGAAAGACAGCAAGAAAAGAAAGAAACATAGAGGAATACCAAAACAGCCAGAAAACAATTAACAAAATGGCACTAAGTACATACCTATCAATGATTACCTTAAATGTAAATGGCCTAAATTCTCCAATCAAAAAACAGAGTAGCTGAGGGCACCTGGGTGGCTCAGATGGTTAAGCGTCTGCCTTTGGCTCAGGTCATGATCCCAGGGTCCTGGGAGTGAGTCCTGTATTGGGTTCCCTGCTCCTTGGGAGCCTGCTTCTCCCTCTGCCTCTCTCTCTCTGTCTCTCATGAATAAATAAATAAAGTCTTTAAAAAAAAAAAAGACAGAACAGCTGAGTGGATATAAAACAAGATCCATCTATATACTGCCTATAGGAGGTTCACTTCAGATATAAGGATGCACACAGACTAAAAGTTAAGAGATGAGAAAGATGTTCTACAAAAATGGAAACCAAAAGAAAGCTGAGGTAACTATACTTATGTCAGGCAAAAGAGACTTCAAAACAAAGACTGTAATCAAGCCAATAATAGGACAAAATGTTATATAAAATAAATATTAACAAACCTATAGGGAAAAAGTGATAGCAATACAATAATAGTAGGGAGCTTTAATACCGCACATACATCAATGAATAGATTATCCAGACAGAGAACCAATAAGGAAATAGCAATCTTAAACAACACATTAGACCAGATGGACTTAATAGATATATACAGAACATTCCACCCAAAAGCAGTAGAATACACATTTTTTTTCAAGTGCACATGGAACATTCTCCAGGATAGATCATATGTTAGTATACAAAACAAATTTCAACAAATTTAAAAAGATTAAAATCATATCAAGCATCTTTTCTGACCACAATGGTATGAAACTAGAAATATAGAAAACTGGAAAAATGACAAATACATGGAGATTAAACAACATGTTACTGAGCAACCAATGGGTCAACAAAGAAATCAAAGGAGAAATCAAAAAATACCTTGAGACAAATAAAAATGGAAATACAGCTTAGCAAAATCTATGGGATGCAGGAAAAGCAGTTGTAAGAAGGAAGTGTCATAGAAATGCAGGCACATCTCAAGAAACAAAAATCTCAAATAATCTAACTTTACACCTAAAGGAAATAGAAAAAGAAGAACAAAGAAGACAAGAACAGAAATGAGTGAAATTGGGACTTTAAAAAACAACAGAAAAGAGCAGTGTAACTAAGAGTTGGTTCTTTGAAAAGATAAACAAAACTGACAAACTGTTAGCCAGACCCACCAAGTAAAAAGAGAAAGGGCTCTAATAAATAAAATCAGAAATGGAAGAGAAATTACAACTGACACCACAGAATTACAAGCCTCATAAAAGACTATTATTAAAAATTATATGCCAACAAATTGGATAACTTAGAAGACATGGGTAAATTCCAAGAAACATATAACCTCCATATAAGACTGGATCATGAAGAAATAGAAAATCTGGACAAACTGATTACTAGTAAGGAAATTGAATCAGTAATCAAAAATCTCCCAACAAACTAGAGGGTATTATGCTAAGTGAAATAAGGCAATCAAAGAAAAACAATTATCATATGGTTTCACTCATATGTGGAATATAAGGAATAGTGCAGAGGATCATAGGGCAAGAGAGGGAAAACAGAGAGACAAACCATGAGAGACTCTTGACTCCAGGAAACAAACTGAGGGTTGTCGAAAGGGAGGTGGGTGGAGGGATGGGGTAACTGGATGATGGGCATTAAGGAAGGCATGTGATGTGATGGGCACTGGGTGTTATACACAACTAATGAATCACTGAATACTACATCAAAAACTAATGATGTACTCTATGTTGACTGAATTTAAATTTTAAAAAATCTCCCAACAAACCAAAGTCCAGGATCAGATGGCTTCACTGCTTATTCTACCAAATACTTAAATATTTAACACCTGTCCCTCTTAAACTTCCCCCCCAAAATGAAGAGAAGGCTATGTTTCCAAACTCATTTTGGGAAGTCAACATTATCTTGATACCAAAACCAGACAAGGACACCACAAGAAAAGAAAACTGCAGGTCCAGGGGCACCTGGGTGGCTCAGTCGTTAAGCGTCTGCCTTTGGTTCAGGTCATGATCCCAGGGTCCTGGGATCGAGTCCCACATCAGGCTCCCTGCTTGGCAGGAAGCCTGCTTCTCCCTCTCCCACTCCCCCTGCTTCTGTTCCCTCTCTCACTGTGTCTCTCTCTGTCAAATAAATGAATAAAAATCTTAAAAAAAAAAAAAAGAAAATTGCAGGTCCATATCCCTGATGAGCATAGATTAAAAAGAAAACCCTCAACAAAATATCAGCAAACCAAATTCAACAATATATTAAAAGGATCATACACCATGATCAAGTGGGATTTATTCCAGAGATGCAAGAATACTTCAACATCTACAAATCAATGTGATACACCATATTAACAAAAGGAAAAGTAAAACTCATATAGTCATCTCAATAGATGCAGAAAAGGCATTTGACAAAATTCAACATCCATTTATGATAAAAACTCTCAACAAAGTGGGTTTGACATACCTCAACATAATAAAAGCTATATATGACAAGCCCACAGCCAACATCATACTCAACATGAAAAAGCTGAAAGCTTTTCCTCTAAGATCAGGGATAAGGCAAGGATGCCCACTCTAGATATTTTTATTCAACATAATATTGGAAATCATAGCCAGGACAATTAGGCAAGAAAAAGAAAAAAAGGGGGGGGGCATCCATGTTGGAAAGGGTCAAGTAAAACTATTTGTGGATGATATGACTTTATATATAGAAAACCCTAAAGGACTCCACCAAAAATCCATTAGAACTAATAAACAAATTCAGCAAAGTTGCAGGGTACAAAATCAGTATACAAAAATCTGTTGCATTTCTATACACTATCAGAAAAAGTATGGGCTCCTGGGTGGCTGTCAGTTAAGCAGCTGCCTTCAACTCAGGTCACGATCCCAGGGTCCTGGGATGGAGCCCCAGGTCTGGCTGTCTGCTCAACCGGGAGCCTGCTTCTCCCTCTCCTTCTGCCTACTGTTCCGCCTGCTTGTGCTCCCTCTCTGTCAAATAAATAAATAAAATCTTTTTTTAAAAAGGAATTAAGAAACCAGTCACATTTATAATTGCATTAAAAATAATAAAATACCTAGGAATAAATTTAACCAAAGAGGTAAAAGACCAGCACACTGAAAACTTTAAGACATTGATGAAAGAAATTGAAAAAGACATAAATAAATGTAGAGATACTCCATGTTCAGAGATAGGAAGAATTAATAAAATGTTCACATCTGAAGCAATATGGATTTAATTCCGTCGATATTAGAATCCAATGGCATTTTTCACAGAAATAGAATAAACCATCCTAAAATTTGAATGGAAGCACAAAAGACTCTGAATAGCCAAAGCAATCTTGAGAAAGGAAAGTAAAACTAGAGGCAACACACTCCCTGATTCAAACTCTTTTGCAAAGCTCTATAGCTTAATCAAACAGTATGGCATTGGCATAAAAGCAAACACATAGGCCAATAGAAATAGAGAGTTCAGAAATAAAACCACATATATGTAGTCAATTTGCAACAAAGGAGGAAAGAATATTCAATGGCAAAAGGACAGTATCTTTAAAAATCGTGTTGGGAAAACTGGACAGCCACATGAAATTAATGAATCTAGACTAATATCTTAGATCACACACAAAAATGTGCTCAAATTGGATTAAAGATTTGAATGTAACACCTGAAACCATGAAACTCCTGGAAGAAAACAGGTGGTAAACTCCTTGATATAGGTCTTAGCTATTATTTTCTGGATCTGAATCCAAAAGCAAAGGCAACAAAAACAGAACAACAAATGAGAATATATCAAACAAAAAAAAGCTTCTGCACAACAAAGGAAACCATCAACAAAATAAAAGGGCAACCTACTAAATGAGAGAAAACATTTGCAAATCATGTATCCAGTAAGGGGTTATCCAAAATATATAAACAGCTCGTACAACTCAATAGCCAAAACTACAATCAATCTGATTTTAAAATGGGCAAAGGATCTAAATAGACTTTTTTCCAAAGAAAACACATGGCCAATAGGCACATGAAAAGATGCTCAACATCACTAATCATTGCAGAAATGCAAATTAAAACCACAATGAGATATCATCTCACACCTGTCAGAATGGCTATTATAAAAAAGACAAGAGGGGCGCCTGGGTGGCTCAGTCATTAAGCGTCTGCCTTTGGCTCAGATCATGATCTCAGGGTCCTGGGATCAAGCCCCACATCGGGCTCCGTGCTCAGTGGGGAGTCTGCTTCTCCGTCTCCCCCTGCCTGTGTTCCCTCTCTTGCTGTGTCTCTCTCTGTCAAATAAATAAATAAAATCTTAATAAATAAATAAATAAATAAATAAATAAATAAATAAATAAATAAATAAGACAAGAGATAACAAGTGTTGGCAAGGATGTGGATAAAAGGGAACCCCTGTGCTCAGTTGGTAGGAATGTAAATTGGTGTAGCCACTATGGAAAACAGTACTGAAGGTTTCCGAAACAGTTAAAATTAAAACTACTGTATGATACAGCAATTCCACTTCTGGGTATTTATCCAAAGAAAACAAAAACAGTAATTTGAAAAGATATATGCACCCCATGTTCATTGCAGCATTATTTATAGTAGTTAGATGGAAATAACCTAAGTACCCATGGATAGATGAACAGATAAATACACACACACACACACACACACACACAAAGGAATACTACTCGGCCATTAAAAAGAATGAAATCTTGCCATTTGCAACAATATGGATGGACCTTGAGGGTACTATGCTAAGTGAAATAAGTCAGAGAAAAACAAATGCTGTATGATCTCACTTAGATGTGGAATCTTAAAAACAAACAAGACAAAACTAAATACAGAGAAAAAGATGGTGTTTGCCAAGGGGAAAGTGGGTTGGGGTTGGGCAAAATGGGTGAAGGCAGTCAAGAGCTGCAAATTTCTGACTATAAATAAGTCATGAGGATATAATGTATAGCATGGTGACCATAGCCAATAATATTGTAGTGCATATTTGAAAGTAGCCAAGACCATTCATCTTATATATTCTCATCATTAAGAAATAATAATAATAATTTTATAACTTTGTATGGCAACAGATCATAACTAGATTTATTTTGGTGGTGATTTTGCAGCCTCCCAAAATATCAACTCATTACATTATATAGATTAAACTAATATAATGTTATGTGTCAATTATACCTCAATAAAAAAATAATAGACACTCAAAGAAGCAGGAAAATATCACTCAGAACAAAAGATAAGTCAAATAATCAAAACCAAATTAGAACTGACATATATTTAGAATTAACTGACAAAAATAGGAAAACAGGAATATATTCAGGTGAACTGGTAGAGCAGAATGAGGGAGGTAGAGCTCTAACTGAAGTTAAAGGTCTCCATCCACAACAATGTTTTGTGCTCTTGGCTCTGCCACAAACCTGCATTAATGACAGAAGGAGGTGAGTGGATTAATACTCCAGCTTTCTCTGCCTCAGTTGGAGCAACTATGAGGCTTACTCTATGTCTCCTAGAAGCTCTGTAATGGGAATGAGTTCCAGTTGCCCAGAATGGGTGCTGTCTTGGTAATGCACTATATTTTTCCTTCATTTCTCTATCTCATTTCCTCTCATCCCTAATTGTGCCTCATAGTATCATCTCCTAAGTAAATTACTTGAATTCAAATCCTTGCTTTGGGCTCAACTTCTGGAGAAATGCAAACCATGACAGTGACTGTTTTGGAAGTTTTATACTAAATATCTAGCTGAAGCACTTGCTGCTATTAGAAAAACAAATGATGAGCTGAGTCAGAAGCCACATGATTTGGAGGCTGGTTTCCTTTTCTTATAAGAACTTGGATATTTCAGGGCACCTGGGTGGTTGAGTTGGTTAAGTGTCCAACTCTTGATTTTGTTCAGGTCATGGTCTCAAGGTTGTGAGATTGAGCCTGTGTGGGGCATGGAGCCTGCTTAAGATTCTCTCTCTCCCTCTGACCCTCCCCTGTGCCCTATGCTCTCTCTCTCTCTCAAGAAAAAAAAAAAAAAAAGGACTTGGATATTTCAAATAAGTTATATTTGCCTTCATTTCCTTCTCCTCATAAAGTTGAGTTTAACCTTATTCATTATATGCTGGGTGGAGGGGGGCAGTAGGAGAGGTGCCTAAGCTATCAGACCTCTTTTCTCTTTATATACTAGCATCCTCCAGTTGACTTAGGCTTTGAAAATATCCTAACCACTTTAGAATTGGAACACCTAGTTGCAAACTAGGACCTTTACCTTCATATGAGTTGAGTTTTAAATATGAGTCTCCCAGTATATTTATCCTTGGACATTGTTTGACTCTTTTATTTTAAAAAAGTTTTTTTTTTAAAGATTTTATTTATTTATTTGACAGAGAGAGAGACAGCGAGAGAGGGAACACAAGCAGGAGGAGTGGGAGAGGGAGAAGCAGGCTTCCCCGCGGAGCAGGGAGCCCGATGCGGGGCTCGATCCCAGGACCCTGGGATTATGACCCGAGCTGAAGGCAGACGCTTAACGACTGAGCCACCCAGGTGCCCCTAAAAAAAGTTTTAAAAAAGAAGAAAACTTTATTCCAGCTAGATATTTTCCCCATTTCTTCAGTTTTCTTTAGGCACCAGAAGTCTATTGAGATAAGACTCATGGAGTTATCTCTACAATTTTTGTCATTTTAAGCTAACATGTTAAAATTATTAAAATGTAGGATTTCCTTTCATTAATGAGCATTTAATCACTGCATTTCGTCCAAGCAAAGGTGAAAGAGATGACTTCTTTGTGTGAATACTTGTAGGATGCAGTGGGGGAAATATTTTGTGTTTACTAATGGTCCTCCATTGACAGAATAGACAGTAAGTAAGATTTCATACCATGATCAAGAACAGCTGATAAGTACTTCTCTCATTTCTAATATAAATAATCTGAGGAGTCCACATCTCTTCAGATGTCAGGAAGTAGTTTTAAATTTTTGTCAATTAGAGAGAGTGTGGTTTGTTTGAATTTAGTTTGTGCTTTGATGGAACAAGCCACTGTTTTGACTTGGAAATAGCATTTAGTCCAGTTGCCTAAATCTATGCCCTAGGGGAATTTTTATAAAGATTTGGAAACTCTCAACTCCTCCCCAGGTGCCATATGAATTAGCGCTTTTTATAAGGCAGTGAAAGAATGGCTCAGAAATATACAAAAGACACTATTCAAAAGACTATTCAACAAACCATTTTATTATAGAACTAAAATAATGTTAAATAATAATTAGTTATTACCTATAATTGTTTTTCACAACTTTTTAAATGGGTTACCTGACCTGACCAAGCAGAACTGGAGTCCCCCCCCAACTGCTTTATCCACCCATTGTCTTTAAACAGGTGGACAAAGAGAGGTTCATTAATCATCTAAGCCAATGGACACAATCTCATCACCATCCTTCTTTTTCCCCCATATATATATAACTGAAGTCATATCATGCTTTCCCTCCCACCCCTTTTGCAAATGATAAACAGTATCTCACGATGAAATAGATTAAGCCTTATGGTACCATGCTCTCCTAGTGACAGTATATCAAATCTGTTTTCTCCTAAATGAAGCAAACAGTGCCAAAAGGAAAATAGCTAAGAGCTATCACTATAGGCTGATGCAACACTGCTTGAGGTCCCCTGGCGTATTCCATCATCTGAAACAAAACTGATGATGTCTTAAACATTAAATGAGTTCATTTATGCCAGGTTTTCAGAATAGAACCTGACATATAGAACATATGTCCTATAACTTAATATCTTAGTTGCTGTTATTGTAAATCTTCATATTTTGGCATTATCCAAGGCAAAATGAAAGAAAGAGGTCTTTATCTTTCTGGCTTTTCAACAGTACAGGGTTAGTAAAATAATGTCAATGGTACAAATCAACAAGAGTCTAAAATTGGCTGGTATGGATTATATTTACCCCTAGCATTTTAAATTGTTATTAATTTGGGTAATATACTTGCTTTGGAATTTATTTTATGAATTTGATTCCCAACTTTATGGCCTCTTCATTTTGTATTAACTTCTTATATAATGCAGATAAATATATTTCATTTGTATTTCAACCAGATTAAGATTTACAAACTAGAGGGCGCCTGGGTGGCTCAGATGGTTAAGCGTCTGCCTTCGGCTCAGGTCATGATCCCAGGGTCCTGGGATCGAGTCCCGCATCGGGCTCTCTGCTCCTTGGGAGCCTGCTTCTCCCTCTGCCTCTCTCTCTCTCTCTGTCTCTCATGAATAAATAAATAAAATCTTAAAAAAAAAAAAGATTTACAAACTAGGATTGCTTCCAATTCACGAGGACATCACTATATTAAACCTGGCCCTTTTCAGTGATACAAATACTGTGTACTCCTGAGTTATCCATTTTTCCTTATCTAAAGAGAAAGGCTGGTAATTAGAGGTTCTCAATGTTTGTAGGCTCAAGTCTTTATGGAGACATTGAAAGTAACCTTAATCTTCTTAATTATATCCTAATTCCCTAGTGCAGTGTTAAATTGTCTCTTCTTTTCCTAGTATTAAAATCCACTATGTAAAATATGTTTCTTTAATATTTATTTCAATCCAATGCCTGATTACTCTCATTTCTTCAGTAGAACAGTTTCATCCTTCCTAGAGTTGAGTGAACTTTCATATTGTCTCATCTTAACCCTCAGAAACTTCTCAAATTTATGAATGGATGTTGTTCACAAAAATTGAGTTTAGCTATAGATGTAGATATAACAGTTAATGCTTGGCAAGTAGGGATTTGGGGCTAGTCCCTCGCTCTGGCATGGGGTGCTGCTACAGGTCCAGTTCTCACAAACGGATGCATTGGAGGGATCTTGTGCTGCGTTGCTTCCCACTAGAAGAAGCAGTCACCTATTCTAGACCTTGAGTGGCCACATATTGAAAATCAAAAATGTCAACAAAGACATTTTTTATTTCACATGATTATCAGGTCTTAAATTATATCTTTTATGCCCTCGTTAAGTTATATAATCAGTATTTTCTGGATTCTCAGCTGCTACATTCACCTCTGTGGTTTGATTCCCTGATTGTTAATCCTAACAATTTGCATTTGGGTAAAGGGAGTGTTAGTTTTATTTTCTTGGCCAAGGAATGTACCATGTTTACCCAAACCAAATTGTTCTAGGGTCCCTGACACAAGTGGTGAGAATAACAAAGTTTCAATTGTAGCAATGTTTTACTTACCTGAATATGAGTTCACTTTAGTACAAGGACTGTTATAAGTACGCTTCCTAACTTGTAACTCTATAAAAACGTGGGTTTCCAGACTCCATAGGATGAGAAAATAGAGTTACTATTTTATTGGATATCCACTGATGTTTCCTTCACCCAGCATGGCTTATAGAAGTCACATGGTCTGGAAGCTGCCTTAAGCGGGAACAGGAGAGCCTAAGGTTTATCAAAAAGCTCTGAAAGGCAAGGCCTATGGCACTGCAAATCACAGAACTCAAAGCTGAAGCCGCAAATGTGTTCATGTTCACACACTTGGGAGAGTTGCCCTGACTCTCCCATATGTAAATCCATGGAATTTATTTTATGAATTTGATTCCCATGGAATTTATTTTATGAATTTGATTCCCAACCAAGTATCTCCTAGCTGCTAGCAGGAGATATGTGGGCCACACTTCCAGTTAGGGCTCACCTATCTGCAGGGATTGAGGGAAGCTCTGGCTAGAGCTTCTTACGTGGGTATCTATGTGACTATCACTAAAAATGGTTTCAGAGAGATACACACAGGAAAAAGCTCAGTGTGTTCCCCATGGCTGGTTACATGAGAATAAGGCAAGGCCTGGAGATTTTTTTTTTTTCTTATCAACAGAAGAAAAGGGAAAAAAAAAATTCTGATTTGGGATTCTTTTGGCCTTGGAAAGTGTGGCTATGTGACATGTTGTGTGGTATACAAAAACACTAAGACTGAATCAAAATTATGTGTCTTTCCAAATTTTACTGATTGCTCCCTTCTTCAGGCTCTTACCATATATCCTATCTGTATCCCTTATTTCAGCACTTAAAAATGTGTCTTTATGAATGTCTCTTTTGTATCATTTTTGTTGTTGTTGCTTCTGGGTTGAGTCCCAAAGCTCCTTAGGGGTTCAGAAAAAACATGGCTGCTATTCATTTCTTCCAACATCCAGTTGAACACAAAGTTGGTGCTTCATTTAGTTTTTGCAATAGTTTGAAATTGAATTGTTTCCTTTGAGAGGCCTAGATTTTGGTTCCTCCTTCTTATTTTCCCACAGTAAACTAGGGGCAATTTCTTTTTCACCAATCTTCTGTAATATCCTTTCACTATTCCTAGGTCAAATAGAGCGGACAGCTGCACCTACTTTAAATTTGTGTTTAAGAAATCAACATGCTATTACACAAGTCAGCTGTAAATCCAGAAATGAAATTTAAAAGGCCAAAAAAGTAGTGAAGAGCAGCCAGAGGAAAAGGTTTTAGGTCAATGAGGAGTGGTATGGGAAAACAGATTTACACTCTACTCCTGTTCTTCCTGTCGGCAATTATGCCATTTAGGGCAAGCATTAAAAATAAAGGAAACAATATAATACTTTCAAAAGTTATAAATTGAAAACAAAAAGATAATACTGGCAAGGAGATATACAAATTACAGGAACACCATGTTAGAGCTCCCCATTTTGTATCCAAGTAAACCACAATATTGCAGTATTATTTCTAAAGGCACAATTAGTATCTCTATTCTCAAGTGTGGAGAGCACTAAGAGGTACTTTGTACATAAATTTTACCATTACAACATTCCCTCCCAATACAATATGTCCTCTAAAAGTCAGACTTCATTCAATCTGCATATGATATAGCCACTCAGAAATATATAAGGTTATATATATGAAAATCCAGTTTCATGGTCACCAGGCAATTATGATGTATGTATATCCATAAGAAGGGTATTAAATTTGATGTGAGAAATAACAGATTAGTCTAATCATATATATATGTGTACATATATATAAATTCTATTCATTTTTATTGTAGTATTCTTAAGTTCACAAATGTAAGTTGTATTTTACTTTTTAATGTAATTCTAATAAAAAAAGGAATTTGAAGCAACTCTGATGTATCTAGAGGAATACTGAACATAAAATGTGAAAACATAAAACTTAGAATATGGAGGCCCAGACTCAAGTCTTATTTCTGCAATTTATTCACAGTATATCTGGAACAAACCATTTAAGTTTGTGAACCTCAGTATTTTCATCCATAAAAAAGAAGCAATATTTTGCAGCGTAAGGCAAGCTGCTATTTAGGAAGACTCTAAGTATCTATTTAGCTACTTACTTGGGAAGACTGATCTCAATGTTGTACAGATGGACGAACACAGTCTCAACCATGACATTCTTCTTTCAGGTCCAGCATTCAGCAGATATACTGAGGACCTCCTGTGAACACAGGCCATAAAAGAGTGAATGTGCTGCACATCGCAGTATATATTTCATTTGATTTTTATAAAAATATATACACAAATACACAGACACAAACACACACATGCGAAACACCCCAAAATGTTAAGAGTTATTAACTGTAAGATCATAAAGATGTTAAATTCCTTGGTTAAGGTGTTTCCTATTTCTTAAATTTTATATAATATACATTCTTTAAGGCTTAGAATCATACAGCAAAATCATTGTGATTAGTTAATCACTTAATAGGACAATTTTTTTAAAAGATTTTATTTATTTATTTGAGAGAGAGAATGAGATAGAGAGAGCATGAGAGGGGGGAGGGTCCGAGGGAGAAGCAGACTCCCTGCCGAGCAGGGAGCCCGATGCGGGACTCGATCCCAGGACTCCAGGATCATGACCTGAGCCGAAGGCAGTTGCTCAACCAACTGAGCCACCCAGGTGCCCTAGGACAATTTTGTCATTCAGAAATTTGCAGCATGTCTGAGCTCATTTTATAACAGCAATTTCTTTTTTTTTGGGGGGGGGTTAGATGCCATTTATATTTATTTATTTATTTTTGCATATGATTTTTTTTATTTTATTCTTATGTTAATCCCCATACATTACATCATTAGTTTTAGATGAAGTGTTCCATGATTCATTGTTTGTGCATAACACCCAGTGCTCCATGCAGAATGTGCCCTCCTCAATACCCACCACCAGGCTAACCCATCCTCCCACCCCCTCCCCTCTAGAACCCTCAGTTTGTTTCTCAGAGTCCATCGTCTCTCATGGTTTGTCTACCCCTCCGATTTCCCCCGCTTCATTCTTCCCCTCCCGCTACCTTCTTCTTCTTCTTCTTTTTTTTTTTTTCTTAACATATATTGCATTATTTGTTTCAGAGGTACAGATCTGAGATTCAACAGTCTTGCACAATTCGCAGCGCTTACCAGAGCACATACCCTCCCCAGTGTCTATCACCCAGTCACCCCATCCCTCCCACCCCACCCCCCACTCCAGCAACCCTCAGTTTGTTTCCTGAGATTAAGAATTCCTCATATCAGTGAGATCATATGATACATGTCTTTCTCTGTTTGACTTATTTCACTCAACATAATACCCTCCAGTTCCATCCACGTCTATAACAGCAATTTCTAAGAAGACTAGTCCTTCCTTCCTTCCTTCCTCCCTTCCTTCCTTCCTCCCTTTCTCCCTCCCTCCCCCTTCCCTTCCATTTCCTTCCTTCCTTCCTTCCTTCCTTCCTTATCACAAACAAGTCTTGATATCTCATTTCCTCATCTCTAAAATTAAAAAATGAAAATACCTCCTAGGGTCACTTGAGCATGGAATATGTAATCTTAGAAAGGTCTATTCAAGTGTTCTTCTGTTTTCACTGTTAGAATCATTGGGAGAATGACTTCACTGCTTCTATGAGAAAAGAAATAAAATATTTTTAGAAATATGATTAGTAGCCCCCACCCACCCCTTCACTAGTACTCTTATTCGTGGTTTACACATCAGCAATGCCACACACCTGAGAGCAGAGATTACCCACTTTAAGGACAGGTTAATTCAATGTTAAGCAACTACTATTGTTAAAAACCAGATTAGCAATAATGTAAATAATTGATTGTAAATAAATAATTTGGAACTTAAATTGGTACAGATTTTCTGAAAGATCGCTTTGAAAAAAATCATATGTATATACACTCATACATACATTCATCATCTTAAAATCTTCAAGTAACTGAACTTGGACCCAGTATTTTTACTTCTAGATTATCTCCACTAAGAAAATCATTAGTCGCTTGTGTAAAATTATTACCACATTTTTACATTGATCATAATATTCAAAACATATAAACTACCTATACTGATGGTTCTCAACAGGGTAATATTGGCATTTTGGGGATACAATTCATTTGTGTGCCTGGCCTGTGCATTGCAGGAAATATACCATTGATTTCCTTCCCCCATGAAATGCCCCCACACTAACCTCTGTGTGTGTATATATATATATAGTCCTAATCCATATATATGAAATCTCTCAGGGGGATAATATTGCTGCTTTTTGAGAAGTCAAAGTCTAAACATTTGCAAGAGGACACTGGTTAAATAAATGTTGGTATATCCATTTATGAATCTTCGTGATATGTTTTAAAAGATTATTTTTTGACTTGAGAGTATAGCTTACAATAAAATGTACAGTGCACACTCTCTCCTCTCTCATCTGTGAGTCACAATAACACATTCAGTGATATATTTACCAGGACTCTTTTGGTTGCAAGTGACAGAAAAGCCAACGCAGACTAGCTTAACCAGAATCTGAGACAACACAGTTAGAACCCATTCTTATTATCTTGCTTCTGTTTCTCTCTGTGTTGCCGTAATCCCCTGTTTGTACACACAGCGGGGAGAAAGGGAAGAAGGAAGGAAGGAAATGGAAGGGAATCTCCCAATGATTTTAACAGTGAAAACAAAAGAACACTTGCATAGGCCTTTCTTTTTTTTTTTTTTTTTTAAGATTTTATTTATTTATTTGAGAGAGAGAGAATGAGAGACAGAGAGCACAAGAGGGAAGAGGGCAGAGGGAGAAGCAGACCCCCTGCTGAGCAGGGAGCCCGATGCGGGACTTGATCCCGGGACTCCAGGATCATGACCTGAGCTGAAGGCAGTCGCTTAACCAACTGAGCCACCCAGGCACCCTGCATAGGCCTTTCTAAGATTACACATTCCATGCTCAACCTACAATATCCTGTGATTTCTTTCTCAATGCCACAAGACAATTTTTCAAATTATAGGAATCATGCCCTCAATCCAGGAAAGAAAAAAATGAGAAAGGTAAAAGGAAAAGTAACAAAGGGATTTGTCTTTGCAACATCCCATTGGTCAGAACTGAGTCCTATGGCTACCATAGCTGCAGGGAAGTCTGGGAAGTTGAATCCTTGTGAAGGACCCATTGCTCAAACAAAATCATTATTTCATTATGTCAGAAGAAAAGGATCCTTGAAGGCAGATAACCTACCATCATTCTTCTACTTACAGAATCATCAAATATGTTTCCTCTCATCATCAATTGTCTTTTTCTGTCCTTTTCATTTTTTTCCCTGATTATACAAGTATATTATGCATTGTAGTTCCTTCCTAATCTCTGTTCTTCCTCTCCCTATTGGGTACACAGAACAAGGGTCTTTCACCAAAAGAAGTCATTTGCTTCATTAAAAGGAAATGGAATTCAAGCAGGATGAAAGATGGGATAGAATGGCCTAAAGAAAGAAAGCAACCCATCTCAACAAATACAAGAAACAAGTACTCTGGGGATAGGAGTGAGAATTGAGAAGATGCTAGGAAGGTGTGGGAACCCTCTCAGGCAAGGATCAATTGCTAACATGCAAAGTGGAGAAATACTGAAAGCCTCAAAAAGGAAGAAGAAACCGGTAAGATGCCACCAATTCATTAGGCTTCCTGTACAACATTTCAGCAGTCCAAGAGCTGTGCAAAAGCAGAGACTGAGAGCATGTTGTGAAGATTGATGATCTTGGACTTTCTGAAACACATTTCCTGATTTATAATTTAATCTTATTACCCAATTTCAATTCTCATTTTTCCCCCTCTCATGAGCAGTACTTATGGAAATGTGAAGTGACAAAGTTCTCCTTTGAAAGAGGAGGAAAATGTTTGTCTTTGATAACTTCTTTTCAAAATCATCTCAGAGACATTTTCAGGCTTAGAAAGTGCAAGCCAATGAATTCATCTATTCTAAGGAAATTTTTAAAAATGCATGTCTTCCTGTCCCTTCAAAAAAGCCACAATGTACATGAAGACTGAATTATAAGAAAATAAACTTAACCTCTTTTATTAAGCTCATTTGCAAAAAGCTTTAATTAAGCTCTTTGCATTCTTATTCTTTTCCCCCCACTAATCTCCAAGGAAGCAAAGAAAGGTTAAACCTATACAAAAGAATGGAAAATTGTGAGGAATAGAAGTAGTAAGCATATTGTTCTTGATTAGAAAGTCCACTGGTAAAGGACTTCCTTTGATTCTTTAACCTTTCTTTTTGTTTTATTGGAGCAACCATATGCATTGTTCTTCCTTGACTCAAACTCTTCAAAATAGCCTTAGAAGATCATTCTAGCAATTTGCCTTGTGAATTCCAGGATCATTTATTTCATTTTAACATTGCTGTTTCTTCAATTCAAGTATATTTTTGATGGGACACTCTGCTTCATATTTTTTGTTTTTAATTCAAGATGATCCAAGACCTCTTCCCCCTCCTCTCTCCATCCCTTCCTTATTCCCTCCCTCTCTCCTCTCTCATCTGTGAGTCACAATAGCACATTCAGTGATATATTTACCAGGACTCTTTTGGTTGCAAGTGACAGAAAAACCAATGCAGACTAGCTTAACCAGAATCTGAGACAACACAGCTAGAACCCATTCTTGTTATCTTGCCTCTGTTTCTCTCTGTGTTGGCATAATCCTCATTCAGCCTCTCTTTTCATAATGGCAAGAAAATGACTAGCTCCAAGCTGATCTCTATCATGGTTTTAAGTCCGTTGGGCAAGAAAAGGTACTACTATTGTTTACTCTAGATGTCAAAATCATGGACCAATTGATCAATTCGGAATGCATAACACAGGTTTAGCTAGATCTAGATCATATCTATACCTTTGGAATAGGGTGAGGTCAGCCTTTACCAAAACAATGTGGTTCAAGTCTGGTAGTGGCAATAAAAGGTAATTTCAGATACTGGTATAGGGAAAAGGATCTATATTTTGGCAAGATGAAAAAAGGAACATGTACAACAGAATTGCTTATAGTTCTTCTAGTTTTAAAGCATTAAGGGTGTCTCTTAGATCTGTTTAAACCTAGATTAGTTTACAAAATTTTCTACTTCTGTCACTATAGAACTTGAACCAGTGTCTATATAATAACAAATCAGGAATCTAACTGCATATATGGGAAAAGAAGGAATGGGAAGTTCCATTCTTTCACTAGCAAATTCTGGCAGTTTCCAAGCTGGTTGCAGTCCCACAAATGGCAGCATTGACCATTTAGAGTCTGAATGTACACATAGCTTATATGTAAGCAATTGTCTTTCTATATTCAAGTTCCTGTGTATGGATTGAATCTGATTGAAGATTTACATGAAGACAATAGAAGGCCATCTGTGTTTTCCCAGGATATTTAAACAAGAACGTTCATGGGGTACTAGTGTTTTGCTGTGCCACATACAGGAAATCTAGAAATACCAAAGTTGTATTTGGTTGTAGTGTCCTCTGATATTCCTTTCTATCCTCCTCTCAACTTTTCTTCTAAAATGTAAGTCATATTTATTATAATGTCTTCTTCTGAGGGTAAATCTGAATGAAATTAGAGTTAAGAGCCAGGGGGTCTTAGTTTTAGGACTGACTTGCTATTTGGACAATTCTGGTCAAGTTATCTTTCTGATCGTCTTGCTTATCTTCAAAACTAGCACTTTGGAGTAAATAGTCAAAAGTCTTCCTTGAAAATTATGTGATTATTGTAGGTTTTATTAGAACCTGTATCTTCCTCTTTACCATACACTGATTAGGATCTTTCATCAAAACCTCTGTTTCCTCTTGGGATGCCTGGGTGGCTCAATCAGTTAAGCGGCTGCCTTCAGCTCAGGTCATGATCCCAGGGTCCTGGGATCAAGTCCCACATTGGGCTCCCTGCTCGGTGGGGAGCCTGCTTCTCCCTCTGCCTGCCGCTCCCCCTGCTTGTGCACTCTCTCACTCTTTGTCAAATAAATAAATAAAATCTAAAAAAAACCAAAAAACAAAACTATTTCTTCTCATCATACCGTTCTAACAATCAAACTTAATGCTTCTCTAGAAAGGAAAAACCAAAAAAATAGGGAGTGCATTTATCTTGACTTGTTGTTTTCCCTTTCTGGTTACACTGGTACTCCTTTTCTTCCTAGACACCTTTCATTTTTTTCTTCTCATATAGAAGATCCTAGCTTCCAACATGTGGCAACTGACCCAGCTGAAAACTAATAGCTAAATTCCTGGACCTTTGCCCAGCTAGACCAGAGAAGCCCACACAATATGTTCCTGTCTTGGGAAAGCCTCTGGAAACAAAATTAACACAACTTAAAAATAGAAATTCTTTTTATTATTTTTTTAAAAGATTTTATTTATTTATTTGAGAGAGAGAATGAGATAGAGCATGAGAGGGGGGAAGGTCAGAGGGAGAAGCAGACTCCCCGCTGAGCAGGGAGCCCGATGCGGGACTCGATCCTGGGACTCCAGGATCATGATCTGAGCCGAAGGCAGTCGCTTAACCAACTGAGCCACCCAGGCGCCCAAGAGAAATTCTTTTTAAAATTCTTCATGTTTATTTCAAATTGCATAGTAAAGTTTGCGGGGCATAATATTAAAACTAGTAATTTACTTCATTCAAAAGAACAAGATGGAAATCACTAAGACAGCTACTAATGCATACGAAGAAACATCCACAACACTTGGTCATTCCAACTTCTCAACACTTTAAAGCAGAAATATTTTCAGTAAATTATCCAATTAAGAAACATAATTTTGACACTTAAAAAAGAACAGAATTGGAGGACACATGCTTCCCAATTTCAAAATTTACTATAAAACGTAATCAGGACAGTGTGGTGCTATCATAAGGATAGATATATAGATCAATGGAACAGATCGGGGGGTCCAGAAATAAACCTTTACATTTATAGTCTATTAATCTTCAACAATGGTACCATAAGAATTAAGTGGGAGAAATATTTTTTCAACAAATGGTCCTAAACAACTGTATATTCACATAACAAAGAATGGATTTGGGTGACTTCTTTACATTATATCCAAAAATTAACTCAGAATGGATTACAGACCGGGGCGCCTGGGTGGCTCAGTTGGTTAAGCGACTGCCTTCGGCTCAGGTCATGATCCTGGATTCCTGGGATCAAGTCCCTCGTTGGGCTCCCTGCTCAGCAGGGAGTCTGCCTCTCTCTCTGACCCTCCCCCCTCTCATGCTCTCTCTATCTCATTCTGTCTCTCAAATAAATAAATAAAATCTTTAAAAAAAAAAAAAGTGGTTTCCTTTAAAAAAAAAAAAGAGAGAGAGAATGGATCACAGACCTAAATATAAGAGCTAAAACTAAAAACATTCAAACAAAAAACACTGCTAAAAAATATAGAAGTAGGAGCACCTGACTGGCTCAGTCAGTAGAGCATAAAACTCTTCACCTTGGGGTTGAGAGTTCAAGCACCACATTGGGTGTGGAGCCTGCTTAAAAATATAGAGAGAAAGAAGTAAATCTTTGTGACATTAATTTAGACAATATCTTCTATACACCAAAAGCACAAGAAATAAAAGAAAACTTAGATATTTTTGATTTCATCAAATTTTTGTTGTAAATGATATCAAGAAAGTGAAAAGATGAGCCCACAAAATGGGAGAAAAGATTTTCAAATTATATAACTGGTAAGGAATTGGTCTAGAGTATATAAAGTACTCTTAAAATTTAATAATTAAGAGATATATAACCCGGGGCGCCTGGGTGGCTCAGTTGTTTAAGCGACTGCCTTCGGCTCAGGTCATGATCCTGGAGTCCCGGGATCGAGTCCCACATCGGGCTCCCTGCTCGGCAGGGAGTTTGCTTCTCCCTCTGACCCTCCCCCCTCTCATGTGCTTTCTCTCTCTCATTCTCTCTCTCTCAAATAAATAAATAAAATAAAAAAGAGATATATAACCCAATTAAACATTTGGCAAAGGATCTGAATAGTCATTTCTCCAGAAAAGATATACAAATGGCCAATAAGCATATGAAAAGTTGTTTAGTAGCATTAGCCACCAGGGAAATGCAGATTAAAACCATAATGAAATGCCACTGCATATCCACTAGGAAAGTAATAATGAAAAAGGTGGGCAATGGCAAAGTTGGAAATGATGTGGAGAAACTGGAACTCTCACACATTGCTGGAAGTAATGTAAAATGTTGGAGTTGCTTTGGAAAATAGTTGGCATTTCCTCAAAAAAGTTAAACATAGAGTTACCATATGACCAAGCAATTTCACTCCTTAGTATATACTCAAGAGGAATGTAAACATATATCCATATAAAACTTGTACATGAATGCTCATGGAAGCATTGTTCGTAATAGCCAAAAAGTGGGAGAACCCAAATGTCCATTATCACATTGATGAATAAATAAAATAGTATATAAATACAATGAAATATTACTCAGCCATAAAAAATAGCAAAGTACTGATGCATGCTACAACATGGGTTAACCTCGAAAACATTGTGCTAAGTAAAACAAGCCAGTCACAAAAGACCACATATGGTATGATTCCATTTATATGAAATGTCCAGAAAAGGCAAATATATGGAAACAGAAAGTAGATTAGAAATTCCCCCAGCTGGAGATAGGGGAGTGAAAGAGGAGAAGGTAGGGGAGTGATTGCTAATTTAATAGGGTTTCTTCTTGGGATGATAAAATGTTTACAAAGTTAGATTTTGGGGATGGTTGCGCAACTCCATGAAATACTAAAATCCATTGAATTTTACAAGTTTACCAAGTGAAATATATAGTACATAAATTGAATCTCAATAAAGATGTTTAAAAAAATGATTAAGGCAACCACCAATGCACAGGAAGACAGAGACATAAGACTCATTTAAAGCAAATAAATATTTTCAAAAAAGTTGTCCAAGTAAGAGATATACATTTAATACGTGGAAAGCTGGATAATGACTATTTTTTTCACCTGTAGAATAGAAATTTAGTTTTTTATTGTTTCTGTCATAAATTTAAGTGAATGTGTTTAAAGCAGGAGGGACTTAACGTACCTTGATCATTCCAACTTCTCAAACCTGTTCAATACTATTAGAGAGATGATAGATTATAGATAGATGGATAGACCAAAATGGTAATGAGAACACTTGCAGAATCAACTATAAAGTATTATTTTTGAGATATCTTTGATTCTGATTTTATTGATAAGTGGTATTTTGAGTGTTCAGAGCAGATATCTTTGTAATCACATGGACTCATTTGTATCAGTATAGAAATACAAGGACTTCTGTAAAATTTTGTGAGAAAGAATATAGAATCCTGGCATTCATCTAACTAGCATGTTTAAATAACCTTGTTTAAGAGAATAGTCTTTCTCCAGAATAAGTCAGGCATTAATTTCGCCTTCAAATACATTTTTCAAGTCTGAGTTCTGCCATATGGCATGAGGCCAGGTGTAAGAATATTTACTTTTCTTTCACTATGTGTTGAAAACTGGTTGAACGCAGAAGTAGAGGAATACACACAGCTGGTGGAAAAATAGTTCCTTGCCTCAATACATATGCAGCTCCTACAAATTTTTGAGGCACATTAATAACCTAGAAACTGCTGAGACCCTGGTTATGATGACAGAGATATCCTCTCTTTTCTGCCAAATTCATGCTCATAGCTTTTCTAGTGTATGATTCCATATGCTATAAATATAGATAAAATCCCAACTCCCCTCCAACTTAGCATTAATGAAAAACAGGAGAGAGCACATTTGACCATTCATGAGCCACTATTTCAAAAAGGAGGCAACTGACATATCAGTTACAAAATATAGAGTCTTTAATATTTCAAGCCAGAATAGATCACATTGACTACCTATGAAGTATAAAGTCTGGGGCTGAGAACCACCTATACTTGAAACAAACCAATGAACATTTCAGAGAACTTTCCTCCTTAATTGTGAAAGAGCAACTGGCATAATTTAACTGGTCTTTTGCTTTAACTTCTGTTACCATAACCATGAACCCACAGGCCTGATGTCCCCAACACACACACACACACACACACACACACCTTTCATCCCTAGTGTTGCCCAGGATATGGTAGCATCAGTACAGAAAATGGTGAAAGTCATTTGCTGAATTTAATTCCTAAATATAATAGATCTTTTTTTAGTGTCCTTTACTTGAATGTCCTGGAGCAGAAAGGATCGCAAAATTTGCCTCTTACCTTTAAGAGGTAGGTAAGGTCTACGCACGTTCTGAAGATAATCCTACCAGCAGAGGGCAGTGGCGTACTGCACACACAACTTGGTTGGGGGAAAGCTTCCAAAGGGCCTTGCAACCTGTGGTTAATAAAGAACTGGGCAGGAGAGCAAAATAACTGGGTTTAGAAGAGATTTATTTCAACTCCATAAGCTGGAAAGTTATACAGCTCCCTGAGAAAACTCCATCGGTGGAATTCACAGCAGGCCAAAATGTGCCCGTGATCAAAGGCTACAGTGAAGCTCTAAATCATGGCTGTTCCAGAGCCATTTTATCAGAGCTGCTAGCTTCCACCCATGTGGTGAAACCCTTGGAGAGCGACCTCAGAGCTATCGTAATTTTAACAACAAAAACAGGATTGACTCTGTGATCTCTGATTTGGAGAAGGGGATAGTTTATAAATAAGTCTGAATCCAGAAGCTATGGACTCCCTGCAGCCAAAATTAAGAAACATGGGTTATTGCACTAGCTTTGCAATTAAATTAACTGTGAATCTAAGCAAGCCTCTTAACCTCTCTGAAAGTCAGTTTACTGAAGTGTGAATTGGATTAGACAATTCTGAAGGCATCTCCGGGTCTCGGGTCTTTTGGCTAGGGAGTGCCCACCAGCCTTCCTCTGAGCATACTCTGAAGACAGGTAGAGTTGTATATTCAAGATTTTTTGAATAGGCACTGTAAGCAGTACAGTTAAAGTACAGTGAAGTGTTAGTGGTTTAGAATCATTCTGTGAGTGCGGGAGGGGTGGCTAAAATTCCCCTGGTGTTCCTCAGTGATTTAGATTGAAGAGATTCCTTCTCCCTACCCCACCACCTTTTTTCCTCCCCTAGTGAGCATTGCTTCCATATAACATGCCTGGAAGCTGAATTCAGAGGTGTCTACCTGACAACACTCTGGGCAAAGTTACCGCAAATGTGTATATTTCATTAAGTATTGATTTTTTTATCATTGACGAATTTGCCAACATTTAAAAATTAGGAAACTTATCATAGGTATCTTGATTTCCAACTTCTTCTAAAAACCAAACAAACAGGGACGCCTGGGTGGCTCAATCTTTGAGCGTCTGCCTTCGGCTCAGGTCATGGTCCCAGGGTCCTGGGATCGAGCCCCGCATCGGGCTCCCTGCTTGGCAGAGAGCCTGCTTCTCCCTCTCCTGCTCCCCCTGCTTGTGTTCCTGCTCTCACTGTGTCTCTCTCTGTCAAATAAATAAATAAATAAATAAATAAATAAATAAATAAATCTTTAAAAAAATAATAATAAAAACCAAAGAAACAAATATCAGGTAGCATTGGGACCTCATTCCCACATAGCGAATAATTTCCAGAAATGAGAGCGCAGCTCCCTTTCGATCTACCTCCGTGACTCTCCCAGATCTTCACGTTATGAATTTCTCTTCCTTAAGTGATCATTCCTGGCACTGTAGGCATTGGAGTATGGGACCCTTGCATAAACAGCACTACCAAAGTCGGTTTGGGGTTGTTGTCTGTAAGGAAATTTGTTCCTGTTTTCCTCAGTTTATTGACTGAGTTAAAGTTTCAAAGTCTCCCTACACACACCTTTTTTTTTTTTTTTTTCCTGGTACTAGCTCTAATAAGAAGCTTTATTTTATTTTCCCCACTAGATGATAACTGATAACAGATTTAAGCTTACAGGTTTAAAGTGTCACTATTACCATCAACCAAAAACACACAGCTTCATCTCACTAGCATATTAGTGATAAATTATTAAAACCTTGAGTCTTGGTGATTCTGAGGAAACAAATATAATATAATAACGACAATGGAATTTATTGAGGCCAAGAAACCATACACCTACCTCCTTAAATCTTACCAGCAAGGTTATCTACATAAAAGAACAATAAGTAAAATTACAAAGATATCCACCATTTACTGATCACCTATTATATGCCAACCCTGTGCTAGGTTATTAAAATCTCCATTTTATGAATGGAGAAACACAGCCTCTGGGAGGTGTATTGATTTGCAAAAACATGAGAACTTGAGGAGTGAGAGGGAATTTAGACACCATTGGTCTCAGTCTCTTTCCACATGAGGAAATTACCCAAAGATGCTAAGATTTTAGAGTGGATTCTGCACTGTATAGCCCCAGTGATCAATCTGGAATACGGAAGTTGGCTGTCTCCATTTGCCTGTACTATCCTCGGTCATTCTATTCTACTAAATCCTCTCTCGTTATTTACATTTCTGTCCATCTTTCCTAATGGAAGTTTAGAGCCTTGGGGGGTATGGCCTATATGTTATTTATCTTTGTAGCTTACCTCAATAATTCTCATACAACTTGCACCATGATACTTTGTGATACTAAATCTTAGAGACTACAGATATCCAAAGGCTGTGGCAGACAGCTAAGTGGCTGCATGACAAATGTTGCAAAACCAAATGGAGCATCTGAGAAGGGCAAGGCAGGGGCACTAGGGAAGACAGCTATACACACAGCTTCAGCTGAAACTCTCCAAGCACTTTTGGGGAAGTGGAAAGAGAACAAACTGACAACATTTGCAAATAAAATGCCCTGTGGGCATATTCTGTATATCCAAGCTGCCATGCCTGGAACAAAGCAGAGTCCATTAAGAGAGAAACCTCCACCAGTCACCCTTTCAAGCCTCATTGATTTTTATGCACAAAATAATGACATATAGGAGGATGATAAAGTGATGGAGCCTGTAAGTAAGGAGAGGAATAACAAAACCACCAGAGGGGTTATAATTAGTGTAAGACTTTTAAAAACAAAATCAAGGTTCCATCCAAGTATGTGCTTTTCCTATTATGAACATACTGCCACCAACATCCTGTCCAAAAAAAGCAATGGTTTTGAATGGTTTCAACGACAATAATAGCAAGGTAAACTTAGCACAGAGAAGAGGTTGTGAGCAGTAGACTAAATATTTATGTCTTCCCACATTTTACACATTGAAATCCTACCACCAGGGATGTCACCAAGATGGTGACATAGGAGGCTTCTGAATTTGCCTCCTCCTACGGATGCATTGACTATACAGTTACACAGATCAGTTTCCTCCGAAAAAAATCCAGGAACTAGATGAGTGACTCCTACGCATTGGGTACTAAGAAAATACCCACCTCAGGTAGGAAAGGCTAAGACACACTCTTGCCACTTGTATGAGACAGGGCCATACAATGAGGAGAGAGCCCTAATCCTCAGCTTTTCCCTGCAGAGTGAAGCCTTGGACCACAACGGAGAGCCCCAACTTTTAAAGCTGCCACCCAAGAAACAGGCCCCCAAGTCACCTAGTTCTGAGAGCCAGCTGAGGCTTGTGTTTATGAATCCCACAGGACTACAGCAAACAAAGAAGAAATTGTTATGCAGGCCTGCATAGCACTCCCAGCCATTACCTTCCCCCCACTCCCCACCCCCAACTTGGGCTGGCTCAGCACAGAGGGAGCAGAAAAAAATGCCCATCTCCCAAGTTTTGCCCAGAAGGATTTTGACTGCATACTTTACTAGCTTCTCCTTTAGAGTCCAGCTTCTAGGTGCTGCCTGGGATCATCCTAGAACCTGAAAGATCTGGTGGGGACTTCCCCTGCCTTCTCTTTCTGGCTCTCTCCAACCGTTAAACCATGTCTCCAGCTTTTCTCTGGACGATGCATGTCCAGGCATCTAGCACCCCAACTGTTAAGGTCCCCCCCCCAACCCAGGGGACTGGCTCCCAAATCACAAAGCTCTGGGAGAGGTATGAAAAAGTAACCTGTGGAATGGGAGAAAATATAGGCAAATCATATATCTGATAGGGGGTTGATATCCAAAATATGCAAATAACTTATATAATGCAATAACAAAACAAACAAAAACCAAAAATAACCCAATTTTAAAAATGGGCAAAGCATCTTCTCTAAGGATGACATACAGATGGCCAGCAGGTACATGAAAAGGTGCTCAACATCACTAATCATCAGGGAAATACAAAGCAAAACCACAATGAAGTATTACCTCACACTTGTTAGGATGTTTATTACTGAAAAGACAAAAGATAATAAACGCTGGCTATGGTGCAGAGAAAAAGGGAAGCCTTGTACACTGTTGATGGGAATGTAAACTGCTATAAACAGTATAGACAACAATGAGGTGGTTCCTCAGAAGCTAAAAATAGAACTACCCCACGATCCAGCAATCTCACTTCTAGATATATATATCCAAAGGAAACAAAATCATAATTTTGAAGAGATATCTGTTCTTCCATGTTCTTGAAGCATTATTCAAAATAGTCAAAATATGGAAACAACCTAAATGTCTGTTGACAGATATATGGATAAAGAAAATGTGATATATACTATGTATTATATATAATGTTTATATTTATGTAGAAATATATAAAGTTGAACCTTTTTGAAAAAGAAGGAAATCTGCCATTTGCAAAAACATAGATGAACCTGCAAGACCTTATGCTAAGTGAAATAAACCAGACAAAGACAAATTCTGCATGGTATCACTTATATGTGGAATCTACTAAAAAGATAAGAAAGGAAGGAAGGAAAGGAAGGGAGAAAGAGAAAGAAAGAAAGAAAGAAAGAAAGAAAGAAAGAAAGAAAGAAAGA